>NC_047518.2:42173718-42311218 GCF_902827115.2 Pseudochaenichthys georgianus | reverse complement strand
ACTCTCTTTATTTGCTTTAGTTTAGTAGATATCTACAAAGAGTCCATATTTTTCTAAAACCATTTAGTGCTTCACAATAAAATACACAACGGCTGTAGCCTGATTATGCTTTAGCAGCTGTAGGTGTGTGTGGTACAGTATGTAGGTGTGTGTTGTACAGTGTGTAGGTGTGTGTTGTACAGTGTGTAGGTGCGTGTTGTACAGTGTGTAGGTGTGTGTGTTGTACAGTGTGTAGGTGTGTGTTGTACAGTGCGCAGATGCCGCGGACAGACTGGTCTCAGTTGGTTTGATGTCCTTACTTTTAATACTTGCAAATACAACTTTTGGCCCGTAATTTCAATTCCCCATTTCAGCGACCAGAGAGAGAGGGGGGGGGGGATATATCCAGTCTCTGATTGTGTTACGTTATTATGAGAGTGCTCTCATACTTTAAATTGTATATATTTATATAAATATATTTGTGTGTGTGTCCGCATCTGTAGCCTGTTATTGTCTCATTACACCGCACTCTCAATGAATTCAAAGTAAATATGTGGGGGAACAATGTTCAGCTGATCTAACAGAGATTATAAAATATGACAAAACACACAGCTGATGCAGTTGTTGCCACGTCATAATGAACGGACGTCGCTTTAATATGACCGCTCAGAGGAGAGGAGTTCTCATTTCTTTAAACGTCTGCTGCTTCCCCTCCTCTCTCCTCGGTTCCCCTCCTCGGTCCTCCGCTCGCATCTCCTGTGGGCGGGTCTAAGTCTCGAGGAGGGGAGTCGAGGAGGGGAAATTTGAGTATTGAGAAGCCTCTTTAGAGAAATGAGATGTCCTTCAACATGGCGCGCTGAAATTCATTTCCGGGTCACTACCGGAGGACCGAGGAGTCGAGGAGTCGAGGAGGGGGATTTGATGAAATGAGAAAGGGCCTATGAGAGCTCGGTCCACCTGCCTCTCTGACACTAAACATGTTCCCAGCTCCGCCCCCTCCTCTTCCCATCCCACATAATCACCCTCTGGCACTTCATCCCTCTCAATAACATCCTCGTGGTCAATCTGCCGGACTGCGACACCCCTCACCAGATTACAGTGCTGGCTGAGATTAGGTTTTCAACAGGACTCACATTTTCCATACACACAGATGCTAAAAACAACCAAAAACATGTTCTCCCCACATTACGTGCGGGCAAAAAAGCCCCTGGTTCAGGGCTTGCTATAGCGAATTGGATAAAGAAATACAGAAAGTAATCCTATGGCTCCAAAATGAAAAATGCAGCGTCAATCCAACACGGTTGTAACCATGTTGATTGTGTATATTATAATGTACTTCTAACATATAGAAATATAGTTTAACAAATAGATCAGTTACATTTAATGTACTTTAAATGCTCTTTAATACAGGGGTCTTCTCTTGCACTTGATATATCGATGCTGCTATTTTCAAATCTATTAAATGAATCCAGTCATTGTCATTTCTTTATAGACATTCCTTAAAATTAAATCACATTGATAAGGAATGATGTGATACATGTTTGATTTAAAGGTAGGGTAGGTAATTCACTTCAGAAACACTTTTTGTTATATTCCATGGAATGCTCTTAACATCCCGATAGCAATGAATACATTAAATGCTTTGACAATAAATACATACAAATAAATCATCTGTGGAAGCCGTGGCGCTGTAAAAAGCACGACCAATCATCTGAGCCGGCCCGGCTAAAATAACTGGATGGCCATACCTGTCTGTCAGCCTTCCATCTGTGCACACATGTATCTAGTGCGCGTTCGTGTGAGTAAGGAAGTCTGAAGAAAGGGGCAGATTTTTTTCGGCTGCCTACTTTCAAATTCTAGCGCACGAACATGGTTTCTCCATTCTTACCTACCCTACCTTTAAAGCTTCAAATATATATTCCCTGATTTCCTACAAGTCATTTTAATTGATCTAATACTCATTTTGATGTTTAACGTAATCAACATTTATTGAATTAAAAAAATAACCAGAGAACCGCAAAAGATCAAAAATAAAAAAATACTTTTACAAATAAAACTGAAGCACACCCAGCCTGATAAACTTGTGATGTCACTGGTTCACACACACAGTATTTCACAATGACGCTGTGCAGATGTTATAGCAGCGTCTCTAATCCCAACACAAAAGCAGGAGAGACACGAGCAGATAATCCAGATCCTCCCGGAGCTGCAGTCTGACAGGGAACAGACCACAAAAGGGGAACACACAGAAACAACCTTCATCTCCAGATTACCATTTTCACCATTTACTCGATCCATCTGTGTTTTTATGACACTATAATACTCAACCATGACGTTTCCTTTTTCTATTTTAAGAGTTGAATAAATATAGTTTGAGTTAATCCTGCTATCATACATACTCCAGACCAGCGGTGAAATAGCACCAGCAAAACAACATGATACTATTACAAATCCTTAATTGATTGCATGTATACAGGGCCGTCCCTGGCCAATTTGGGGCCCCACGCAACATTGTGAGATGAGCCCCCCCCCCCTTTGTTTTTGGAAACAAAGTACTTTGCAAATATAATTCCTATTTATTATTATTATCATCAACAAAGTTACTTTTTTAAACAGTGAGGTAAATGGTAAATGTGCATGTATGTCGTTCAGTATTCGTTTACAGGTGAATACGTCTGCATTTCCTGCCAAACACTAGCCTCAAAAAGATTAGAATATAATTAATGCAAATAAACTACTTCTAATAATAATCATAATCAATTCAATAATATAAATACTGTATTATTTTATTATAATATAGTTGTAATATAGTCAAGACAAAACATGCTTATGACATGCTCAAAAACTGATATTTCTTAAATCTGTATTCAAATGTAGTTCCCTCTGTCAGCAATGTATCAACAACTACACACACATTTCCATCAGTATTTCTCTGTGTTGTGGTTGACATGACGATGACTGTTAGGAGTTAAGGGGAGAGGCTGAGCATCACCATGAAATGTGCAAATTGACATAAAAATGAATATAAGGGGGAAAAATGCTCCATGTTTTTTAGGCTGTAAACTTTAACTGTTATGTAAGCCAACTAGACAGACAGTTTATCACTCTTCCTCCTGTACATTAGCAGATAAAAGGGGGAGGCGCAGAGAACTGCGCACAAGCCGAGCTCATAAGCCGAGGCCCCCTGCGCAATGTGAGGCCCCATGCAGCCTGCAAGATTGGCTTGTATGGAGGGACGGCCCTGCATGTATATATTTTTTTAAAGGGCCTTATTATGCTTTTTGGGGTTATCCCTTTCCTGTATAGGTTTGTTAATGGTCTACAAAGTGGTTGACCAATCACAACAGAGCCGGCCAGCTAACCAATCAGAGCAGACTGGGCTCTGGTTTCAGACAGAGGGTGAAAAGAGGTGCTGCCGCATAAGCAGTATGAGCAAAATAAAGATATTTTTGAACATTAAACTATGGAAACAGTAGAGGCACGAAATACAAATATGAACCTGAAAATGAGCACAACAGGGACCCTTTAAAGTCAGCTTTAAATGTTGCAAAACCTTTTTCCATTTGGATTTGGGCACACAAGCTGTTTGTAAAACCTGTGTGCTCAGCTATCTTCGAGCAGTTTGACCTGGTTTCACTGTCCGAGTTATCTGATGTGGTTAACAAATTGAAACCTTCACAATACCCCTTTGACAGTATTCCTCCCAGACTACTGAAAGACGTTTTTAATACTATTGGGTCATATATTTTAACTTTGATAAATATCTCTCTCACCTCAGGCTACGTTCCAACCTTTTTTAAACATGCTGTAGTGCAGCCTCTTATCAAAAAACAGAACCTTGATCATTCTGTTCTCTCCAACTTTAGACCTATTCTAAGCTTCCCTTCCTGTCTAAAGTCCTAGAGAAATTGGTTTTAGCACAACTGCAGTCACACCTTGTTTTAAACTGCATATCAGAGAAGTTTCAGTCTGGTTTTAAATCACGCCACAGCACGGAAACTGCTCTTCTAAGAGTTTTGAATGATCTTCTTTTAACTGCTGATTCTGGGAATTCTGCTGTGCTTGTGCTTTTAGATTTGTCTGCTGCTTTTGACACCATTGACCACCACATTTTTTATCACGCCTTGAACTGTGTGTCGGTATTAAAGGTAACGTCCTAAAATGGTTTAAATCCTATCTGTCAGAAAGGACCTTTTCTGTGCATCTTGGCCAGTATTCTTCAGCTGCAGCCCCACTAGCATATGGGGTCCCACAAGGCTCTGTCCTGGGCCCCATTTTGTTCAGTCTGTATTTACTACCTCTGGGGTCAATTTTTAAAAAGCACAACATTTCTTACCATTGCTTTGCAGATGATCTGCAGGTATACCTGCCTATAACAGCAAATAAGGAATCTAGGATTGCCTTGCTTAGCTGTCTGAAAGACATAAAATCATGGATGGAAATCAACTTCTTGACTCTTAATGAAAAGAAGACAGAGATTATAATATTTGGACAGTCTGAACTCCTGGATGGCTTTAATAGGCCCCTCCTACAGCCGTCCCTCTGTCAGAAATCTTGGAGTCATCTTTGACAACTGTTTTAAATTTGACAAACAGATAAGCTCAGTTGTCAAGACAAGCTTCTTCCAGCTGCGGCTTCTGGGGAAGGTAAAAGCCTATCTTCCTAGTAAGGAATTTGAACAGCTAATCCACTTATTTATCACGTCTCGTTTAGACTACTGTAACTCCCTCTATATTGGTGTTGACAAGTGCTTGATCCGTCGCCTGCAGCTGGTCCAAAATGCGGCTGCACGCCTTCTTACTGGGAAGAGACGTTATGACCACATCACACCCGTTCTGGCAGACCTTCATTGGCTTCCTGTCAGTTACAGGATCCAGTTCAAGTACTTACTTGTTTTTAAATCATTGCATGGACTGGCACCACATTACCTGTCTGAGTTGTTGCACCGCCATGCTCCTGCTAGAGCATTGCGCTCAGCTCAGCAGAATATGTTGGTGGTTCCTCGGAGCAGGAAAAAAACCAGAGGTGACAGGGCCTTCAGTGTTGCAGCTCCCAGACTGTGGAACAGCCTCCCAGCACATATCCGGACTGTTGAGTCTATTGAACTTTTTAAATCCCAGCTAAAAACTCACCTCTTTGCACTGGCTTTTAATACTAGTTGAACATTACATTTTTATATTTGTATATGTTTTTATTCATTTATTTTTTACATGTTTCTAGTTATTGTGCTTTTAATTATTGTTTTATTATTGTACTCCCATTGTGTTATTTAATATTGTAGTTTCTGCCTGTACAGCACTTTGGTCAACTGAAGGATGTTTTAAATGTGCTATATATATAAATAAATAAAAATAAAGATATATTGTACCCTTTTATTTTGTGTTAATGTCCAGAGTTGTTAGTGCAGGTTTTCTTTAGCAGCATGAGGCAATTTATGTGCTCAAATATAATGCAGTGGCTCAAAGTCACACTGTGCCGGTTAAGCTTCTGACCACAGTGTGAACCAACAAATATGTTTCCTTTACCTGGATCAGCCTTTAAAACAGGGCTCATACACTTTTTCACCAATGATTTTCAATGACCTCTCCATGACCTTTACCTGATTTTCCATGACCAAAAAAATTACTCTTCGCAGCGGTACCACTGAAAATGGTTTATTATAACATGGAACAGGAAAATAAGGTCTGCATATGAAACATTTTGTGCCCATCTAAAACAAATCAAATAGTAGGCTTACTAGCTTCTACCGGCTAAAGCAACTAACATCTCTCACCAGCTAAATACCTCGACAGTTAAATGCCATTTTACGTTTCATTATTATACGATACAGTATTTATTATCATTATTATAGTATTACTATTTTGGCGATTAGATAACATATAAATCATATTTGACGCAACTTTAGTTACATTTCCATGACTTTTCCAAAACTTTGGGAAAAATATTGTTTTCCAGAACTTTCCCAGGGCCTGGAATTTGCATTTTGAATTCCCATGACTTTCCAGGTTTTTAATGACCGTACGAACCCTGTTGAAAACAAAATACAACAAGCTTCCACTTCTCCCTCGTAGGGAAAGGTAAGAGTGTGGGATTCAGCCTGGCTTATGGAAGGGAAATGTATAAAAAAGAAAGAAATCGGGACATCAATCTCATACAAAACAGTTTATTCAGTGTCTAGGTCCAAGTACCAACAGACCCCATACAAAAGAAAAAAAAACATATGCTACAAACTTCCAAAGAACAAAGATAACTTCCATCTACACAAAACTTTCTTCGTTAAAAATACATTACCATTAACACAAAAGAGTATCGATCAAGGATAATATATGTTAGGGGTGGGGGGGATTTCCGTCATATTTAAGTGACATTACATAACAAGCCTGGATAAGATGTTGAATGGGAAAGGAGTCGAATGAGTGTGTCTTAATCCTCCAGCAGACAAGAAAGAGGGCAACAGTCAGTGATGCAGCAGTCATGGGGGTAGGGAAGGTACAAAAAGAAAGGAGAAGTAGCGAAGGGATGCGCAGAGAGGTAGCAGAGAGCGAGAGGAAGATTTATAGAAGAGGTAGCTAGCGGACAAACGAAGAAGAGGTAGCAGAGATGCTAACGTGCTAGCGAAGAAGGGAGAGGAGTGGTTTTAGTCACGACTTCCAATCAAACAGCCTTTTTGGAGCTTATTATCAACCTGTAGGAGAGTAGAAGAGTACAGCCACTCGAGTTCAGATCACACGTCTGTTTTATTAAAAGTTATTATCTGTCTATTGGTTGAAAAAAAATCCAACCACATGTTCCTTTAAAAGCTATTCTTGATCTTTGGATTGCTCAACAGTCGTCATGGAATTGTGATTGTTCAATTTTGAGCATTTTAAGGATTTCCATGATCCCTGCGCGTCCTGAGCTGCAGGTCAGCTACTTATTGATTTTCATGGTTACTGAGTCCATCTGCTGTTTTTAACATTAACTTTCAGATTGAATTTTTAACCCAACATTGACAAAAAGTAGACAAATAAGCGGAAAGAAATGGAAATTCAAACATTGAAAATACCAGGACTGCTGAGGAATATTCTGCAACAGATTAGTACTAAGATTAAGTATTAAGATTAGTACTATTGGATCTTGTAGTGAGAATATACAACATATGTGCTTGTCATGGTATTACATCTCTTGACAAACGGAATATGGCAGATTATTTTCTCTACTTTTCAGGCAATAAAAAGTCAGAAATTATGCTGGTTTCTCCAAATGTCTATTTTGTCAGGACTAACAGTCCGAAACTAAAATATGTTTTGTCCAACAACATTTTAGGACCAAGAAAGTCTGAAAATATTCTCATTTGAAAACTGGAAACCGAGAAGATTTGTTATTTTCTCAAAATGTACCAGGCTAATTCAGTTCTGTTGCTCGACTACTCGATTAAAGCTCCTTAAATAAACATTTGGTGGTTGTCCTCGTTGTTTATGCACTTTTTGTATTTACTTAACCCTCATCAGTAACAGAATTTAAAACGTGGAATCATGATTGCTTACGATGATACACAGGAATGAGGATATTGCTTGCTGTTGCTAGTGGGTAAAAAGCAAATATGGCTGTGCATGGAAGTGTGTGTGTGTGTGTGTGTGTGAGAGAGGTGGGGTTAGCGAGGTAGGCAGCACTAGGCGTTAGGAGAGTGAGCAGAAGAGGAAGGAGAGGAGGAAGAGGAGGGGTTAATCACTACAGTATCAGCACCTAAGAAACATCTAGAAGCCCAACACGCTGTTTCAGTCGAGCCGCATCAAAGCGTCTACCTCTCTTTTTAAGTGTGTTTTAATGCATGTGTGTGTGATGGTCCAGTGCTTTGTGGCAGGGTCAGGCCGAGTCGGTGTGTGTGTGTGTGTAGCCTCCAGTGTGAGCCTCAGCTTAGCTTACATTTCTGTGTGTGTTTGTGTGGCAGAAGGATAAATACAGTTTCTCGGTTTGTGTCTTTTGATTTTAACGTTTTTTATATTATCTTCAACAAATCCGCAGCCATAAATAGATTCTTCCTTGTATACATCTCTTTGCTTTACACAACGAAAGGCCACATTATACAACAGGCGACATGTTTTTTTATCACCATAAACAGTTATTTGATTAAATCCCACATTGAAGTACCGACTGAATGATTCTAATCTGCTGCGAAAACAGACCCCAACGAGGCTTTGTTTACTTCCGCTTGAGTAACCTTTGCTAAAACCTGGTCGGCTGTTCTGACAGATTGTTATAGATTAGCATTATCATACATAGTTATTAGGCTTTGTGTTCAGAGCCAAACTGACAGAAATCAGAGACGGTTTTGGTTTGGAAAATAAGAAAGATGTAGTATGCAGCCAATCATTTCCTATTTTAAGGAGACACTTTTGTTTGTCGAAAACTAGACAAACAATGTAATCATATTCAGCCTGCACCCAGTTGGGACAAATATGTCCAGTAGCCATATTTGTTTGGGTCAAGGAATCTTTTAGAACAGATAAAAAAAAAAAAAGACAACTTTATTTTAGATATTAATTTTTGTGGCGAAAGACTTAAAAATGTATTTTGCTCTGCCATGAAACACTTGAACACACATTCACAGACAGAACTTCAGTGTATCACTAAAAGAGGGGCAAGAGGTAGATACTCGACAAGACAAGAGCAGGCTGGGTTACCTCTGTGTGTGTGTTTTATTCATTTTCATTGATATCTTTACGTGCTGCTAAGCCTCCTGCCTGTGTGTGTTACAGCTCTGAGAGCACACACACACCCCTGTATGTCTCTCTCTAGCTCCCCCTAGTGTTCAGCTTGTAAAAAGAGGCACCAGACACGAAGAAGTGTGTGTGTGTTAAGAAACAGGAGGGGGTAACAGTGTGATTTAAAACATTAAAAAGGAAAGAAAAAAAGGAAATACACTTTTTCTGTACACACTCATTCTCTCCAGTCTCCATCCGAGCAGAAAACAGTGTTTATTACTAGACTACCCTTGCCACTGTGCCCTGAGAGGAACTCTGGGTGGGTGTGTGTGTGTGAATATAGGGTTACCCTTGCCACTGAACTCTGAGTGTGTGTGTGTGTGTGTCCTGTAATCAAATGTATTGTCGCTTTGAGGGAAATATGGCGAGCCAGTAGCAAAGGCCATCAAAAAGATGTTATGAGATAGTTTTATGTGTGTGTGTATGCGTGCGTGTGTGTGTAGGTCTTAGTTGTCAGCCACCCGTCCACTGGTGGGCGCTGGAGGACC
This sequence comes from Pseudochaenichthys georgianus, assembly GCF_902827115.2. Classification (NCBI taxonomy): domain Eukaryota; kingdom Metazoa; phylum Chordata; class Actinopteri; order Perciformes; family Channichthyidae; genus Pseudochaenichthys; species Pseudochaenichthys georgianus. The sequence continues at coordinate 42,302,007 of NC_047518.2, read as the reverse complement.
CACAGGCACCATAGGGACCGCCTCAGGCTGTGCAGGGGGGGGGCCGGGGTCTGGAAAACAGAAAATATGGAGTTTTTAGATCAGGGAGGAAGAAGCGATTTATAAAAAGGGTGAAGGGAAATCCAAGATGGTTTCCAAGGGACAGCGGTTTCCAAACTGAGGGCAGAACGGGCGGAAGGTCTAAATCTGTGGGTGGGCTTGATCTCTGAAGGCGGGCCCAAGGTTATAATAATAATAAGTGGTGCAGGAATATTAGGTTATTGATCTTGCAGATTAATTATCTATATGTAAAAATTGTAATTTCGACACTCATTTACATGCACATCTCAATCATTCAAAACCTCAACGTAAGCACAAACCAGCTTGTTTATTTTGAATATTTAACATGTATTGTGATTAAAAAACAAGGGGAAATGTTGGCCTGACCAGATTTACTTCAAATGTTCAATAAAGTCTGAAGAATTAATTCTGCCGAGCAGTTAAACAACATTTTCCAACTCCAGCTGTTTAATATTCATACTTTGGTTTAGCATAAGCAAACTCTCTTACACTTAAAGGCCCCTATTGTACTGTTTTTCATCAATATATCACAGGTCTCAGATATATATAGAACATCTCTCTGATTGGCTGAAACACCAAACGGATCATTGCAGCATTACCCATAATCCCCTCTGTTTCAGCCCCGTTTCCAAAGTGCTGATTCTCTGACTGTGACTTGAGATGAAAATAAGGAGCCCCTCCCCACGCCCCTCTGAGAGAGATCTGGTTACAAAGAACTCAATGGAGCTCTAGGAGGAGATTCAGGTGATAAGGGGGGGGGGGTTACCTTGTTGCTGATTGGCTAATGGTTACACAAGACAACACATCGTTATGACATCACAAAGTGGCCAAAATCTGATCAGCTCATTTTCAGACAGGTTTTTATAGAAATGGATCAAAAAGAGAGAGAATCTTTGTTCCTGAGACTTTCAGAGTCTCTTTCCACAGAGGGGACACATATTGATTTAGAAGAGACATGAAGAAGAGGGGACACATGTTGATGTAGAAGAGACATGAAGAAGAGGGGACACATGTTGATGTAGAAGAGACATGAAGAAGAGGGGACACATGTTGATGTAGAAGAGACATGAAGAAGAGGGGACACATGTTGATGTAGAAGAGACATGAAGAAGAGGGGACACATGTTGATGTAGAAGAGACATGAAGAAGAGGGGACACATGTTGATTTAGAAGAGACATGAAGAAGAGGGGACACATGTTGATGTAGAAGAGATATGAAGAAGAGGGGACACATGTTGATGTAGAAGAGACATGAAGAAGAGGGGACACATGTTGATGTAGAAGAGACATGAAGAAGAGGGGACACATGTTGATGAAGAAGAGACATGAAGAAGAGGGGACACATGTTGATGTAGAAGAGACATGAAGAAGAGGGGACACATGTTGATGTAGAAGAGACATGAAGAAGAGGGGACACATATTGATTTAGAAGAGACATGAAGAAGAGGGGACACATGTTGATGTAGAAGAGACATGAAGAAGAGGGGACACATGTTGATGTAGAAGAGACATGAAGAAGAGGGGACACATGTTGATTTAGAAGAGACATGAAGAAGAGGGGACACATGTTGATTTAGAAGAGACATGAAGAAGAGGGGACACATGTTGATGTAGAAGAGACATGAAGAAGAGGGGACACATGTTGATGTAGAAGAGACATGAAGAAGAGGGGACACATGTTGATGTAGAAGAGACATGAAGAAGAGGGGACACATGTTGATGAAGAAGAGACATGAAGAAGAGGGGACACATGTTGATGTAGAAGAGACATGAAGAAGAGGGGACACATGTTGATGTAGAAGAGGGGACACATGTTGATGTAGAAGAGACATGAAGAAGAGACATGGAGAAGAGGGGACACATGTTGATGAAGAAGAGACATGAAGAAGAGGGGACACATGTTGATGTAGAAGAGGGGACACATGTTGATGTAGAAGAGACATGAAGAAGAGGGGACACATGTTGATGTAGAAGAGGGGACACATGTTGATGTAGAAGAGACATGAAGAAGAGACATGGAGAAGAGGGGACACATGTTGATGAAGAAGAGACATGAAGAAGAGGGGACACATGTTGATGAAGAAGAGGGGACACATGTTGATGAAGAAGAGACATGAAGAAGAGGGGACACATGTTGATGTAGAAGAGACATGAAGAAGAGGGGACACATGTTGATTTAGAAGAGACATGGAGAAGAGGGGACACATGTTGATGAAGAAGAGGAGACACATGTTGATTTAGAAGAGACATGGAGAAGAGGGGACACATGTTGATGAAGAAGAGACATGAAGAAGAGGGGACACATGATATAGAAGAGACATGAAGAAGAGGGGACACATGTTGATGTAGAAGAGACATGAAGAAGAGGGGACACATGTTGATGAAGAAGAGACATGGAGAAGAGGGGACACATGTTGATGTAGAAGAGACATCACATGTTGATGAAGAAGAGACATGAAGAAGAGGGGACACATGTTGATGTAGAAGAGACATGAAGAAGAGGGGACACATGTTGATGAAGAAGAGACATGGAGAAGAGGGGACACATGTTGATGTAGAAGAGACATGAAGAAGAGGGGACACATGCTGATGTAGAAGAGACATGAAGAAGAGGGGACACATGTTGATGTAGAAGAGACATGAAGAAGAGGGGACACATGCTGATGTAGAAGAGACATGAAGAAGAGGGGACACATGTTGATGTAGAAGAGACATGGAGAAGAGGGGACACATGTTGATGTAGAAGAGACATGAAGAAGAGGGGACACATGTTGGTGTAGAAGAGACATGAAGAAGAGGGGACACATGCTGATGTAGAAGAGACATGAAGAAGAGGGGACACATGTTGATGTAGAAGAGACATGAAGAAGAGGGGACACATGTTGATGAAGAAGAGACATGAAGAAGAGGGGACACATGTTGATGTAGAAGAGACATGAGGAAGAGGGGACACATGTTGATGTAGAAGAGACATGGAGAAGAGGGGACACATGTTGATGTAGAAGAGACATGAAGAAGAGGGGACACATGTTGATGTAGAAGAGACATGGAGAAGTGGATTTTGCATAATAGGTGACCTTTAAAGTTTCTCCGAGCAAAGCAGGACTTCAGTACAGGCAGTAAAGTAATATTAAAAGATAAAATCAATGGGAAACAGATCATTTGTTGCTTGATTGTCACCGTGCTGCTGCCTGATTGGAGGGGATGCACACTTAAGGCTGAGAACTACAGTCTCGCTGAGTGGTGGGATGATATTTTCAGCAATGACACAAACGCTTGGCTGCAGCTGAAAGTAAATACCAGCTGTCAGCGTTTGTGTCGCCACAGTGTTTATTCTTATTTTTTCCGAAGCTGTTTGTGGTGGGTTTCATATAGACTTAAATCATTTTTAAATGATTCTGTTTTTGGTGAATTAAATAGGAAAAAAAACATCTCAAAGCAAATCATCTAAATCTGACGTACACAAACATACATGGTGATATATGGAAACATGCAGGCTGCACAAGCAAAGTGTGAAAGAGGGAGATTTGCACTCACACATGCCGTTGGGAGCTCCAGGGTGGCGTGGGGGCATCATGGGAGGCATGCCGCCAGGGGGGGGGCCGGCAGAGGGCGGGCCGGGCATCATACGGCCCGGGATCGGCTGGCCGGGTCCCATCGGTCCTGAACATACAGAGGTGACGATTCAGACATGTGGAGAAATTGTGGAGAGGTTCCTTTTTTAAGTCCCCTTTAGGCAGAGGTGAGGAACAACAACGGGTTTCGTTGTTTCTCCTTTCTTTACTGGTCACAAATAAATCCTCTTTCTGTTTTAATGCAAGTATTTTAGAGTGAGCGATGGAGGGGAGAATCCAGAGTGCTCCGATTGCTAATTTTCACAGGGATTTTAGGCTTTGCAAACCGTTTATATCGGGGGTGTCAAACCCAAGGCCCAAATCCGGCCCGCGACTTCATTTTATGCGGCCCCGCAAGAGCTTGCAAAGAATATAATATGTTTATTATACGGTTACATGTCGATTTACAGAAGCACGTTGCCCATAAACTACATGTCCCACAATGCATCTCAAATGTGCCTTTTTCTCAGAATCTCATTTTTTTTTTTTTACTTTTTAAATCATTTTGTGACATTCTCACTGAAGAGACGTGCAATCATTGGCCCTAGACTTCTGCTTTCAGACGTAGTTATTACCCTATCCGATAATAATCCAATGCAGAGGCAATAATGTAATACAATACATTATTTTATATATATTAAATATTTATATATGTCTTTTTATATAGTCTTATATATGGGATTAAGCCCCAACATATATATTTGATGTACTTTGTTTTAATGGAAGTATTTTAGACTGAGTGATAGAGGGGGGGAACCCAGAGTGCTCAGATTTTTGTGTAACTGAGATTCAAAAGGGCGTAAGGTGTCTTACACAAAGAGGGAATGTTACCTAAATGATTTGACTAACTATTCATGTACTGCGGATCAGCAAAGAAAGACTCTGCAGAGGAACGTAGAGCTGCAATGATTGGCCACAGACCGATCGCTCTATCAACAGATCTTTTCAAACATTAAGAAACAATGGCAGAAAGGTTTTTGGCCTTTTCAGTTTGTGGCTAGAAGTATGGTTTTATTGTCTCGTGTTTTTACCGTAAGTTTCTTTTTGTCCCATCAGTTTTGTCTAAATGTATTTAAGCTGCTTTTTATATATTTATTGATGTACAGCACTTCAACTTTGTTGTTTTTAAAATGTGCCGTATAAATAAAGTTGGATTGGAAAACATCCATAAGTTTCATATTAAACTGAATGTCTTTTTTAACTGACAACACATTAAGAAACACATAAAAGGACATTTAAATACTATAATTAGAAAGCCAAAAGAATATAAAAGCAAGCTAAAATGGATATAATAGTTCACTGTAACTTCCTTATCACTCAGATTAAAATCCATATGTCCTGCTTTTAATAAAATGTCATATTGAACTGAATGAAACTGACAACACATTAAGAAACACATGAAATTACATTTAAATATGTTAAAAACTATTATTAAAAAGCTAAGAAGAGAACTAAATAAAACAAGCTGATAGGGAAGTTAGAGTGAACTATTTCACTCAGATTACCCAATGTACAACAATACCCGTTTTCTTTTTGATTACTGCCGATTTTTTATTCCATTTCTATAAACACCGTTATATTTTACTATATTTGTTATTATTTTTCAAATTCTCTATCTGTGTTTTTAATTTTTGTTTTACTTTTATTGCCAAGTCAAATTCCTCGTACGTGTCAACCTACTTGGGGATAAACCCGTTTCTAATAAAACTCTCTAAAAGCAGGAACAGTGGCCCCCTGCTCCGTCTGTCTCTCACCTGTCTGTCCCGGGTGGTGGGGGCCCATTTGGTGGTGTCCCATGGAGGGGTAGCCGGAGTGCATGACAGCCCCAGGAGGAGCCACTCCATGGTGGGTCATCGGTGACCCGTGGTGAGGCAGGGGCCCTCCGGGGTGCATGCCTGATGGAGGGGGTCCAGATCCAGGAGCCTGCCCCTGCCCTTGAGCCTGGGCGGCAGCAGCAGCAGCCGCGGCCGCCTGCTGCTCCATCTGCTGCCTCGCCTTCATCTCGGCGTATTTGAGCTGCTCCATGTGGAAGGCCTGGCGCTCGGTGAGCAGCTGCTGTCGCTGGAGCTCCAACTGTGAGGAGAGAGAGGAGGAAACGTTGAGAAAGACGACTCAATAGATGTATTCTTACCAACACCAAGAATAACATTCTGCTCTCTAACATTTGCTGGGGAGTTAAGTCAAGTGTATTTATGTAGCCCAAATTACATATTTGCCTCAAGGGGCTTTACCATCTGTAGAGTATAACACCATCTGTGCTTGGACCCTCGACTCAGATTAGGAATAACAACATTTAAGTAAGTAAGAAATTGATGAAAACCTCAGCAAAAGAAACTGAGGAGGGGTCAGATGGATAGACATGTAATAGATGTCATGTGCACAGAATAAGCAACATAATAAATGTACAGCATTGATAAAGAGCCCTTCGTGTACCGAACGAATATAACATTTAGCGTAAAAAAATCGAGAAAAACTTTTTGGAAGTAATCTCAGGTGCGTTCAAATGTAGTCAGTAATTTGAAGAACTGTCGAAATGGCGAACGCAGATAAAGTTGAGCTGGAAAATCCTCCAGCATCATTGAAGTCTCCGGTTTGGGAACATTTTGGTTTCGCAGTTACGTACAAGGATGACGGACAAAGACAGGTGGACCGAACCAAAGCTGTTTGTCGGCATTGTTCAACTAACATTGGTTACGCGGCTGGCAATACATCAAACTTGCACACTCTTGAAAAGGCATCACCCGAACGTGAATATCACCGGTACCAAAAGAAAAAAGACTGAAGTGCAAACCCAACTCCTGCTAGCATTTAAGCCTCCACCACTCGCAAAAAGTTCAGACCGAGCCAAAGCTATTACAAACGCCAAATATCCTTATGTTGCCATGGTAGCAAAGCGCTACCTGGCTGTATCTGCTACCTCTGTCCCCAGCGAGAGGGTGTGTTCTCCACAGCAGGAGACATTGCTCGTGCCAGCTGATCTGCCCTTTCGGCAAGCAATGTGGACAAGTACATCTTTCTTTAAAAAAACAATTATTATTATTTCAGTTCATCAAAATGGACCTTAATGTTTATTTTATTATATTTATTTGAGTGAATACATTATTCACAGTTTAATAATAATTAAAAACCCCCAAAAAATATGTTATGTTTTGTGATAAAAAAATTCTGCTGTACCGAAAACGTACCGAACCGTGACCTAAAAACCGAGGTACGTACCGAACGTAAATGTTTGTGAACCGTTACACCCCTACTGGGTTTCCTTAGCCAAATAAAGCAGCTTTTTTAGCATGTCTGCAAAGGCTAAAACCCCAACGTTCCCTCCATTACAGAATGTAAAAGAAAGTCTGAAAGGTTTCCCTGACCTTCTGTGATCTTCAATAATCTTAGAATTATAAAAACAAAAGCGTTGGCATGGCTAGATCCTAGCAGTCAGATTGTCCGATTAAAAAGTAAATTATTGAATGAAGATCCTTTTTTTCGGTTTATAAAGCTCAACGACAGTATCCTGCACATTTGCACATTTGCATGCGAAGACTCAGTGTAACACCGTCCTGTGTCCTTTTTCTATTCCGCTCTGATCCCGTGTTTTACGGCATGGCAGCAGCAGAGGTTTGATTTCTGTCTAGTCTTTGGAAAGCTTATGTAAACCAGAGTCCTTTTCATGCACTATTTACAGCTGTGAAACTGGGCTGCACTCCCAATGCCTCCTCCACGATGACAACACCGTTTTACACTCTCACTGGCGTCTCCAGGGAGTGGCCACACACACACACACACACACACACACACACACACACACACACACACACACACACACACACACACACACACACACACACACACACACACACACACACACACACCCACACACACACACACACACACACACACACACACACACACACACACACACACACACACACACACACACACACACACACACACACACACACACACACACACACACACACACACACACACACACACACACACAAAAGAGCTAGGCAACAGTTTCAGTTGCCCGTCTAAACAGTAGCTGTGCTCTGGAAAATGTTTGTTCTCGATTCACATCCTTCACAGAAGAAGCGATTCGGTGTCTCCTCTTGAATTATTGAGCTAGATTTAGACTAATTTAAAAGCCACTTGTTCAGTAGCCAACATTTACCAATGAACTCCAAATGTTTACCTTCTACTTGCAACTGGGTGACAGAAGGTCGGTTTTGGATAGTAACAGGATATCTCAGGATAGAGAAAACCCCAACAAGCATAATGGAGCCTCTTTAAGGTTAAATGTCGTTGGATTAAGCCCCAACATATCAATGTTTACACTTACACTTTAGTGAGAGGTGCTACTTGAGCCTACTGCCTCTTTAACAGATCTCCATTATTACTAACCGTAGCTGAGAGCCCTAACTAAGTGTGTAGTGGTGAAATGTTAATGCTTGAGCAGCAGCACAGGGTCAAAGTTGGCCGATATCATCCGCATGTAATCTCCAATTCAACACTTGTTATATGTAAGCTGCTTTTTTTCAAACTCACAGCCTCTTTCTCGCGGTCCATGATGGTCTCCAGCTCCTCGAAGTGCCTCAGCTTGATCTCCAGCTTCTTCATCTGCGTCTCCACCAGCAGAGCCACCAGGGACTTGATCTTCCTCTCCTCCACCGCCGCCAAGTGCTGCGAGGAAGAACACGAGCCGTCAGGATCTGATTCATTCCCTTAACAATTTGCACATATGGTACTCGCACTGCCTCGATGCATTGAAATGTAAATATTAGAACAAAGCAACCATTTTGAAATCTATATAGCGTCTTTTGTATATATATTTTTAGAAATAAATTGGCCTTATTGTACGCCTTCAAGTGAAGACCATCTATGTATGGTTTGTCAATTGATGTACAATAGTAGAGACTAAGCTGAACACTAGTAGCTTTGAACTGTTCAGTCTAACCTATCAATGTACCAAATGTATTTTCTATGTGTCTTCAATAAAAACATTTTTAAAAAGATAAATAAATTCGTCTATAAGAGTGAGTTTTAACCATTTCTGTTTACATTTTATTGTGCATTCTTTAGATATTCTTAGATGTACATCTTGTACTGTTAAACAATAAATATTTATATTTTTTCCGTCTATTTTAAACTCATGTGCACATCTTGTTCACATGCTGCCGTGCTTTCCTATTTGGATCTATAAAGGATATCTATTCTAATGTGCAACACTGTGATATCTCTTACTTTATTAAGATATTATATGATGAAGTTAATCTCAGGAATTAAATAAATGTACTACGTTGAAAGGCTTTCTTTACACATTTCCCACATCCTGTCCAATTACTCCTGGAAAAAAACTGAAATTCTAATATATACTACGGCTGTACCCGAATATCCAAATATTCGGTCGTTGGCCTACTATTCGGTTTTCAATTTCGTTATTTCTGTTTTTCCTACATGTATGCTATCAATAAAGGCGAATTGCCACATTCTTATACTTTTTAATTGCACTGTTAAAATGCGGAAATATACACAACCTCAGTTTGGGCGCCTGACATTGCTTTCAATAGCTAGGTCTGATCGATATGGACATAAACGCGAGTGAAGTCTAATCTGACGGGAGAGAGAGATCAGCTGCTGCTGACGAGTCGACACGCAGCTCTGCGTGATCACATGCAGCGGTGAGCGGAACAAAACACACTTCAGGTTAGAATATCACATGTAGCTATTTTAATTACCTCTCAAACTACCGTAACTAGTTATAGATATGTTTAGTTTTACTGTCGGGTCACTCATTACTGATCCTCGAGCTGCATGATACTGACGGGCTGTCAGGAGAGGGAGAGGCTCCGTTTATTATTCCCGTGTTATTAAATTACTGTTCACTTTTGAATAATGTAGTTAATCTACTATAGTTAGTTTGTTTAATATCGAATCATCAATTTGTTTTAAAGCTCAATAAATAACAAAGAAGACCTTTGACTGGCACTTTTCTCATTTTGGCCGGAAGATTTAAACTTTAACGGACATGTTGCCCGGCAACGGAAACCTGGGCAGAACAACTATGAAAAGTCACCTGAATGCTGCAAGTAGTAGTTTGGCTTAGTTGTTGTCCAGTTGCCATGACGAAGCTGCTTTATCCGCCGTAAACAGTAACGTTACACATGATAAAAACGTGCGCGCCGAATATTCGCTGCTGATTACTACCGAATATCCGGAGCCCGAAAAATGGTGTTCGGGACAGCCCTAATATATACTAAGATAACCGTAGTACACAATTATGACAACAGCATTTCCTCTCACTCTTTTTTGAGAAACGCTTTCTTAACAAACATATTCACCACTATTTACAGATTGCCCTTAACAAAATATATTATTGCAACATAAAATAAGATACATTTAAAAATATAAACATATAAAAGCAGAATTTCTACTTATGGACAAAAAGAGTGAAAGTTGTTGCTTTACGTCTTCTGCATTCCCGTCTATTGTGGCCATAAGACACAAACTCAACCGGATCCAACCAATGACTTTCAGCAACGTTTTGAACATGACAACAAGGTGCACTCTGGGTAAATCAGATGTGTGTTTGCCGAGTCAGCACTCCTGTAATCTCACCTTGGCCTTGGTGGCAGCAGATGCCAGAGCAGCGGCGGCCGCGGTGGCGATGTTCCCCTCTCCGATGTCGTGCTCCAGTTTCTTCCTCTTCTCCTCTACCTCGTCAGTAACTGCCTTCTCCTCCTTCTCCTTCTCCGGCTCCGAGGACGACGTCTCCATGGACTCCTCTTTGTCTTTGTCTGGCAGGGAGGGAGATGTAACGATTATTTCAGATAAAACAAGAACACCTTCTGCACCAGTCTCTCGTATATTACAAGTAGAGTTGATTAGTTGTGTTAATTGACACATTGAAACAAAAATACAGATAGACAGGTGGATAGAGAGATAGATACAAGTAGAGTTGATTAGTTATTAGCAATTGACACATTGAAACAAAAATACATTCGTCAAATCTATTAATTGTTAAAGAAATGTGTTCAAAACTTATGCTGTTTTTTGTGTCAAATGTTGCAGGAAACGAAATATCTTTGGGTTGGACTGTTGGTCCAACATATTAAAGTATGTAACGGCATTACTGACAATTCCTTTCAACAATGTCTTGATAATTGGACAAAATAGTCTTGAAACCATGTAATCTGCATTATGAACCGATATTTAAATGAATAGTTAGTTGCAGCCTTATTTACGAGATCACGGAGGGGTGCCAAGTCCTAGAAATGAGTCGGCATTCGAGCACTTTCGGTTCCCAAAGAATGTTTGTGGCTAATTAGTTCTACGGGACACGAAATATCAGGGTGTTCTGTCGGGGAACTAATGATAACTGCTAGGTCAGCATACAAAAACACATCCTCCCCCGTACATCGATGCGCGAGAAGCTTGTGGATTTATTTGAGCATGTGATCCTGATTCTCCGTGTTACCTGCTGGAGCCGCCTTGGCATCCCCTCCCTCTTCACTCTCCTCCTCGCGCTCCGACGACTCGGACCCCTCCTTCTTCACCTTGTCCGCGGCATCGGTCTTGTCGCTCTTCTCCGCAGACTCGCTGGGCTTCTCCGCCTCGTCCTTCAACTCCGCCTGAAGGAGGAGGAAACAGGCGATAAATGTGTTTGAAAAAAGATAAAGTGAGATTTTGTGTTGCATGAAAACTGCATAAATGAGAAAATGAAAACCTTTTGGGTTTCAAAAGCACCACTAAACCCACTGAAACTATATAAAATGGTCTTAAGATACGTGACAAATGGCCTATATAAACAGGGGTGCACATAACTTTCTTAGTGAGTTACTCAGACGAGTGCCAGGAGACAGTGTGCCAACGTTAACAGCAGCCCCGTCACAAGTCCGTCAGTACGCAAAGGCGCTTAGTGACGCTACGCATGTCAGATGTTTGCCGCGCATGCATACCTGCGTACTAGTTATTTGCACCCCTGTATATAAAGTAATTGATAGTGACTTAACGACATGAAAGAATGAAGTAATAGCCGGTAAATGCGGTTCTAATCATGTGGCATGGAAATATGTGTCAACTTTTTGAACGACAACCGCCGTGATTTAGAAAGAGTCGGACACTGGTTAATGGATGCTAATGAGGAAGCTATTAACAAACTGCTCTGCAAAGCTGGGACAATGTGATCGTAGAAAAAAACGTCATTACATTTAGCAGATTGGCCTTTCTGAAACAAGGTCGAATAAAAAAGTACTTTTAGAAACAGAGTAGGAGAAAGGTTTAAAAATGAAAATGCATGAGGAAGTTCTTCAGCCTTTCTCTTTGGGAAAGGAAACTTTATATTTTGGGACAGTTTTAAAACATTTATGCATTTGATATGAGCTACAGAGTGCCACAGTCAGGGTAGAAAGTGCTCAGTGACAGACGAATGAAAGCTTTTGTCTTCATGTTGAGAATAAGAAATGGTCTATATACTGAATGCTTATTAGCAGAGGTTACCGTCATGTGATTCACTCTCAAATGCAAAGCAAAACTGATTGTCTGACATGTAGTACACATGTAAAACACAAACAAAGCTTACCTTATCGGCCTGCTGGGAGTCTGTGTCTGCGTCCATCTTCTCTGCCTCTGGGGTTTCTGCAAGAGTAGAGGAGAATTGAGACACATGTCGGACTAAAACGGATCAAAAAAGGGTCCAGATTTTTTTTTTTGTAGCTTATAATGCTGCTACTTTAAACCAAGAGCAAGAGCAAGAGGCGCGTTCACACCGCAGTACTTTTCCCACAAAGGTTCATCAGAACTCTTTAGTTCTCATGAACGAAGTACAGATCGCGTTCACATCGGAATAAGTTCCTGGGGGAGGATTAGTCAAATGAAGCCGCCGACGTCACTTCTTCTTCTTCTTCTTCTTCTGCTTTGGGTTTACTGGCAGGCCGCAACCCACTTCAGGCCGCCCAAAGTCCCCGCCCGGAGTCCCCGGAGTTCGGGACAGGCTTCAGTAGACGCTCCTGGGACTCCCAGCAGCTTCTACTGAAGCCTTCAGAGTAAATCGCCAGAACGCCGACACCTCCTCATCTCCACCGCTCCCATGTTTTATTTTGTGTTGCCATAAGTTAGTCTCTCTGCGTTTCTGCGCTGGGCTAATGCTAATGCTAATAATGCTAATGCAAGGATAATAAAATGGCGGCTTCACAAAACTTTTTGGGAGTTTTACGGGGCGTGGTTTGCAATCCGCCCAGCCAATCAGACATGGGAACCTTTTTCTTCCACGAAAGTACCTGCTCTCTAGCAGGGACGGAAAAGGGGGTAAAAAGGTTCTCATGAACTAATTTTAGTTCCGGCTCTTTTTGGTGTGAACGCAACATTTCGGAACTAAAGTGGGAAAAGTACTGCGGTGTGAACGCGCCTAATGATAAGGATCAGATTGCATTAACATGCATATTATTCAGACAAAGAAATTACAGATTAATAAAACAATTTAATACGACTAACCGAATGGGGCAGCAGTGCTTTATCATCCAGTTTGATTGAAAGTGCATTTATAGATTTATAGAGGGTAAGACCGGCAAAGAAATCGTGTTGAAGTGAAGAAACTCAGGAGAGAAAATTAAGGTTAAGACTATTTTTTGAGAGCAGGAAAGGTTGTGAAGCATTTGCTTACACACACACACACACACACACACACACACACACACACACACACACACACACACACACACACACACACACACACACACACACACACACACACACACACACACACACACACACACACACACACACACACACACACACACACACACACACACACACACACACACACACACACACAGTTGAGTGTTAAACTATGTCACGGGTGCACTTGAGTGTGTGTTAAGTGTTTGAATATTGATTTCTGTGATGTGTGTGTCGGTCAGATGCTTCAGGCCACTCTACACATTTAAGCTATTGATCGTAACTGTGGCTCTGGAGGGCTTTAATTCAGGTTGAGCAAATGTGACAGAGGTGTGTGAGAGAATATGTGTGTGTGGAAGAGAAGGGAGAGGAGGAAAAGATCAAAAGTGAAAGAGAGGGCGAGTGAAATAATTCAAGAAAGCACTGAGGGGGAGAGAGAGAGAAGCACATGTTAGTGTGTGATGACCCAGTTCCCTCCCTCCCCCACCTCTGCCCATCTGCCGCTGTTGTTTTAATCCACTGGTGCGAAAACACACACCAATGTTAGTGTGTCGCTGTGTAAAAACTGTGTATCGCCTACAAATGTCAAATCATCTTCCATCATATTCAGGGGGAAAAAAGACGGTCTATTCTATTCCAAGATGGAGGAAACAAACAAGGATGGGAGGATAAAGAGATGCTTTCCACTTCTCGAACATGCACACACACACTAATACTTCTACTGCTACTATCTGCTGCCCTCCTGTGGCTACATACGTTACAACACATAAATAGTAATCAATTTCATGTGTATAAAACTAAATGATACGTTTCAAGACTTGGAAAGCATTACACTTATGTACCATTTGGAGGTACCACTCTACTGCTGTTGGAGGAAATATTGTACTTTCTCCTGGACTACATTTTTTCAGATAGCTTTAGTAACTAAAATATAAATCTAAGAAAAGAAACTGAAAAAACAGAAAGGGCCATTACGCTTAACGAGTACTTTTGGTACTTTAAGTATATTTTGATGCCAATACTTTCGTACTTTAGTACGATTTTGATTGCATGACTTTCACTTTTAGCAGGTTATTAATAATATAATAATAGATTCAATTTGTATAGCGCCTTTCAAGGGACCCAAGGCCGCATAACATGGTGAACAAACAAACGTCTTTACTTCTTTAACTACAGGCGACAATATTTATACATATTTCAGTTTAAAAAAAACTAACTCGTGCTTCTAGTTTTCCACACTCGTCAGGTTCTGCTCACCAGACTTCTCCGGTTCCTCGGGGGCGGTGCCGGCGATGCCGCTGCTCTCCAGGCCGAAGGCCGGGTCCACCTTCCCGGTGTTGCGGGCCGCCTCCTGCACCTTCTTCACGTGAGCCTCCACCAGCTCAGCCGGGACCTCCTCACGCACACGAGAGAACTCCTCTGCACACAGAGAGCATGTTTACTAAATCAAACTTCAAAACTGACTTTAATCGTCCATTTTTTTACTGCAGTGAGGGTTGCCAAAGGTATTTCGTTGTACTTTGTATGATGACAAGATATATTCTATTCTAATATTGATATGGGTATGAGAACTGGACAATTCATTGTAATCACAATATGGATTAGTGCAATATCCAATTCACAGTACAGCGCAATATTTGATAAAGGCAAAATAGCTACTTAAGAATCACAATTGCAAAATTGGTCTAAATAATGTTCTTGGTATTTCCCCCATATTTTGAATGCCTAAAGCACACGTGTCAAACTCGAGGCGCGGGGGCCAAATCAGGCCCGTGGTGGATTTAATTTTGGCCCACAGGATAATTTCTAATTGCTATTAGATCTGGCCGCCAGTATATTGCACGCACACCTTCACTCCATCCTGAGGGTCTCCTCCGCTCAGAGCCTGAGCCCAAACATTGATGACCTTGCCCCCGAGATGAGACGCCAAGTATCTGAGCTAGCATCTCAGAGCAGCACACTGAGTTCAATGGATGCTTCCTTCTGCACTTTCTCTCACGACAACAGGGCAGGTTTGATTTGTTCTTTGAGGGGAATAGTTTTGTTGAAGCTGTTGTTGGCCTGTGGGAAAATGTACTCATAAGAAATGACTCTGCAGATAGAGCCATAAGAAATGAATGCAACTGATTATTTAATGTTGTTTCTATAGGCAATAATTTAAGCTTTGTTAGTTCCAGGTTTAATATGTGCAATAAGTTCATTTCAATACGTTCTGCAATAAACATTGAATCAGTCCGGCCCTCGACTAGTACCCATTTTTAAATGTTGGCCCTCTGTGTATTCAAGTTTGACAGCCAGTGGGTAAAATTACTATCTTGCATTTGTAAGACCTCATTATCTATAAAGGATTGTTTTAAGATATTGTTTATTCTTTAGTCAATGTATTTAGAAATTAAACATTTTCAAGTTTACAGCCTCGAATGCTCTAATTTTTGTGATTTACAATTGTTTTTTTATTATAATTATTGTACGTGCATCTGTAGATATAAATCAACTAATAGAAGAAAATCAATCACATACAAATGATTAACAGTTAAATATCCACTAGCAATATTTAAATCAACTGAAATTAGCTCCACATGTACCAGCTGTGATGAACACAGTTAATGCAGTTGTGCAACAGAGTGAGTGACTGCTGCCACCATTTTCATACAGAGATTTTAGGACTATAAATTAGTAATTTGGTACGACTTAAAATTGTTGAACTTTGTGAAGCAACTGTCAAAAATAGTTATCCATCAGTTTCATCACATGCTAATATTATTTATATATACACATTTCCACATATTAACAATAGATATCCAAAGAAAGTTCATAAATATCTACTTTGCAGAGCTCAAAAGACATTTCAAAGATGAGACTCAGCAGTTTTATCCTCCACCCCCATCAGTTCTCACCTAGCGCTGCCTTGGCTGCAGCAGACGCCACCCGGGGGTCCACCACGGAGGCGAGGAAGGCCACGGTGCTCATGACGGGGTTTCCAGACTGGCTGAAGGGGATGGGCTGGTAGGCCAGAGGGCCCAGAGAGGCCTCGGTGCTCTCCATGTACGGATCCTCGATGGGCAGCCGCAGGAAGTGCAGGATACACTCGTCCTGGGTGCGCGACCCGATGTGCTCCGACACCTTGTTCCAGTCGTCCTTGAACATCTCCAAAGCCTGGAAGAAGTGGAGGGGGGCAAATTAAACACGCGTCAGTCTTTCTATCTGGTCAGTGTGTAATATTTATAGGAGGTTTGCAGGAAAAGGAGGACAGAAAGACAGATTAAAGGGTCGTAAGGAAAGAGGGGAT
Organism: Pseudochaenichthys georgianus; assembly: GCF_902827115.2. Lineage (NCBI taxonomy): Eukaryota > Metazoa > Chordata > Actinopteri > Perciformes > Channichthyidae > Pseudochaenichthys > Pseudochaenichthys georgianus. The sequence continues at coordinate 42,285,378 of NC_047518.2, read as the reverse complement.
GGAGTTTTATGTACTGTGGAAAAGAGGGGAATTAAAATGTAAAGGTGAGAAAACAAAAAAGTCAAATAAAAAAAGGAATAAATAAAATACAGAAAAAGAGTTTAAGAAGGAGGAATAGGAAGGACAAGTAGGTGAGAAAATAAATAAAATAGAAAAGGAAAATAGGTGACGACAAGCAAGTAAAATAACCATCTTTAATATCCATAAGTATTCATGACAGCTGATTGGTTTAAGTTTCAGCGCTCAGCAGTCGTATTTACAATTCAGAGTATTATTGTAGCTTACTTTCGTCTCTAATGTCTTTGAGACTCACCTCGAGCAGCAGAAGAGTCTCCTGCTCGGTCCAGTCCCTGGTGGAGTTGGTGGTTTTACCCTGTGAGGAACAACAACACCAACATCACATTAATATAGATATTAGGACAAGAAGAACATGTATTGGCAGGAATTTGAAGTAAAATAGCGAAATAACCTCCTATGAATATCCGTTTAAGCTTTTTTTTAATTAACTCACTTTTAAGAAATCCTTCCACCACCTTTCAAAATAAGTCAAACTAGAACAATGTATAACTTTTAACAGGTTTTAAAGCCAGTAGCATGGTGACCTTGAGATGTTTCTTGTTGTAGAGGTCGGAGCGCAGGCCGTAGTTCTGCAGGTCGATGGACTTGTCTTTGATTTTGTCTGCGAAGTTTGGCATCTGCTGTTGAGGGGGAATCTAGAGGGAGGAAACAACACATGAGCAATGATGGCGTGGTACTCTTGCCTGTTGAGACATTAAAGGGGACCTATCATGCAAAATGCACTTTGTGATGTCTTTTATACATAAACATGTGTCCCCGGTGCGTCAGAAAACAAAACCCTCTCTCTTTTCCTCCGTACCCAAATCTCTAAAAACGGGGAACAACGGAGCTGATCCAGATTTGCGTCCGATATGACGTAACATCTGAAATGTGGACCCACGGCCCGATCAGAAAGTTGCTCTCAGAAACAATGCCCGACTGTTTTGGACGTAATGTGGTCGGTGTTTACATTAGCATCGCTAACACTCAGAGCTAACCTGTGCTGGAGAGCATGTGTGTGAAGAAGCAGGAAGTAGAAAGGAACTCACCTTGTGGTTTAACCGACAAGAGAGAAAGCCTTTGAGCTCCAGACTGTTTCAGAGAGAATCCTTGATAATCCATGATATGGCGTTTCATCACGGCAGCATTTAGTTTAGACGGTAGCTGCCGGTCCCGCATGAGCTCAGACCCCTCCTCTTTTTTTATAAAAAAGCTTTATACATAAAATCAACACTTTTGAAACAGGAAGTGGAATAGAGGGATATGAGGCATGGCTAGAATGGGTATTTTGAGCAAAACACTTTTAGACATGTTTTTTATATATCTGAGACCTATGCTATTGCCTACAAATAGCATGATAGGTGACCTTTAATACCAAATTCTACTGTGTGCTATAATGCTAGCAGTAAAATAAGATCTGAACAATACGCTGAATTGCACTGAAGCTGTCTCAATCGTTTTCTCCAATTTAACGAACCCCTTTTTATTCTTCTTTCACTTTGTATATATTTCAGTCAGTCTTACCGGAGGGGGTCTGTGGTTCAGGGGAATGAGGCCAGAGGGTGTGTCGGCCAGCACGGTGAAGTGGGGGGTGGGCGGGGGTCCCATGGGCAGCGGGCGACTCTCAGAGTCCACCTGGTAGTTCACCAGACCCCACTGCTCCAAGAAGGCATGAACCCTGGAGAGAAAAAATATATGATAAATGTCATTTTTGTCCAGATTATTTCAATGAATTCAAACAGAGTAAATTCTGTGGGGATTTTAAAATTGTGTTGATATCGAGTCCTATGAGGAAATGTATACATCTCGAGTGGCACAGTGCGGGTTGATGGTATATTGTTGGTTTCCCGATGTTTAATACCACAAAAACATGTCAATCAATAAATGAACAGATTTCAAAATGTATTAAGTTAACATGTCAACTACATTTTGTACTTTTTGAAATAAAAACGCTTGTGGAATGAAAACAGGAAATCATCTCCTTCATTGAAAATGTAAATGAATTGAAATTGAACTCAATTAAGATGTTCTGCATTGTCTCTACAAATGTTTTTCAGTTTGTCTGTTGATGACAGACGTGACAGGGGAAGGCGCTGCCTTTGCAGAAGTAATGTCGATATTTGGTTAAATTACAAACTTGGTAAAAAATAAACCCTGTGCTCACCTCATGATGGCACAGACGTCTCCCGTCAGGTTCCTGCGACAGGAGGTGGAGGTGAGGTACTCCTGAGGGTTTAGCCGGTACGTGTCGATCATGAAGTTGCGGTAGGCCAGGAATCTGTGAGAAGAACCACAAAGAGATTAGTATAACAAGACAGGTAACATTGTACAAGAATTACACATGTCTACTGTGTTTATATGGAGCTTACATCTCTGGAGTTTTGGACTTGTTCTTTCCGTTGAAGAACTCGGGCAGGGCTCTCCTTTCGATCTCATGGATGCTATAAAAAAACAAAAACATTTAGGTTTAATACTTAATGAATTTAGGAGAGTACAAATGAACTATAGCTCATTGTTATCTGCTATATAATGACAGGTATAAGTAAATACTTAATCTTAGGTGTGATCTTCTCAAACCTTCACATTATATGATATGCCTGCCATAATAGGGCTGTGCAATTAATCTATTTTTATTTCAATCTCGATTTTGGCCTGCAACGATTACAAAAACAACGTAATCGAAATAAAACGATTATTAATTTTATTAAAATATATATTTGAATTGTTTTTTAAATAATTTTTTCAGTTGAATTATACTTAAAGTTAAACTGTTAAAAACATACTGTTTTTATAAATGGTATTTTTTTTTTTAAGTAAATGGATAATCGTTTTTAATAATCATGATATCTATTATTGACCAAAATATTTGTGATTATGAGTTTTGCCATAACCGCACAGCCCTTCATAATTTTTTTATCTCCAAGTAAAAGACAGCACGATGTAAATAAATAGACTGCAAATAATACGTAACATCTAAAAACAACTATAATACCCATCTTACAGCACATTTAGGCCTAAAGTCATTATATCCCACCAGAAAAAAATAAAATAAATCAAAAATAATTTATCGTCGTGTTTATTCCCCAGGTCTTACCAGTTGTAGTCGAACCAGGCGCTGTAGCTGGGGATGATGATGTGGTGAGTCTGTTCGGTCACGTTGTCCTCGCTGGCGTCCATCAGTCGGTTGATCTCAGCTTTGCCCTGCTCCTCATCATCCTGCAGCACAACACAGATACATCAGCATAAAGAAGATACGTTTTATATACGAATACACATTATGAAAGTCCAATTTCCTAAAGCTTTCTTAACATCAACAAAGTGTTTGCACGGATGAAAATAAATTGAGCAATATTTCACAGAGGAATACAAATATATTTCATCTCATTTCTTTCCCCAATGACGACTTCGGGGAGACTCCATCTCCAACGACAGGAAACACATCCTCAGTAAAGATGAATATGGGAATAATATTGAAGGAAGGCAGACTTTGAAAAATAGAAACACTTTTTGACCTGATCTGGTTGATAAATATCAAAAAGACAAATGTTCAAAATTACTAATAGCGAATTATAAGTAAACATTAAAAAAAAACACTTGTCGGGACCATTTTCCATATTTGAAATGTCTTTTTTTCCAGGCTTAGACATTTTGTTTAAATTAGGGCTGTCAGTCGATTAAAATATTTAATCGCGATTAATCGCATGATTGTCCATAGTTAAATCGCGATTAATCGCACATTTTTTATCTGTTCTAAATGTAGCTTAGAGGAATATTTTTCAAGTTTTTAATACTCCTATCAACATATGAGTGGACAAATATGCTTTATGCTAATGTTTATTATCATTTGAACAATGACAAATATTCTCATGAATATTAAACAACAACCTCTGAACATTACAAATATTCGCCTCAATTCAACCTGGAACCTCTCTCATACAATACAAATGGGGTGTGTGTGTGTGTGTGTGTGTATATGTGTGTGTGTGTGTGTGTTGGATCGTTGGAGCTATGTGCAACTCAAGGCATATATGCTCGAACAGGAGCTGCCTGGACGCTGCAATCATGAGTGTGCTCACTTCTCCTACAATGTCCCGCTGTCTGCTTCCTGCATCAAGTCAAGTGCTCGGCGCAGTTGTGGCGAAATGTCGCTCCTCTGTTTTCATTTAAACAGCTCCTTATATCCGTTAGCGCAGCTAGCTAGCACCAGATGCTAACAACAACAACAATGCACTTAAGGTCTCTCTCGCTCGGGCCACATTACACACACCCTCCCGGTCCTCCCGATGGCCAGTCGCGTGCCTGCCGGTGAGCGTGGAAGTGTGGTCTGCCGCAAGCGGGCGGCAGGCGGGGCTGTCAGCATCAGCTTGTAGATGGTATTTTAAACTCGATGCGCTCTGAAACTACGGGGCGGCCGAGGAAAAAAAAATACACATGCGTTAATCGCGTTAAAATAATTAGTGGCGTTAAAATAGAATTGCGTTAACTTGACAGCCCTAGTTTAAATAAATTGTTACTTTTATAATGTGTATTCCAGAAACAGATTATATGGATTGAGTCCTATCATTAAATTACATTCAATCCTGTCATCAGCATGATTAAACCATCTTCGTGATGAAGACATAGTAAGGTTAAAAAGTTCCTTTGTTGGTCAATATAACTTATTATTTTATAGCGAAAACGGTTTTATTTTCACATCGTTACCTTAATGATTTTGATTACATGATTGAAGACGAAATTCCCATAGAAAGAGTATCATGGCTCTTCATGTGGGAAATGCATTAGTGAACAATCACTGAGTACACATTCGGGCTCTGATAACATCCGATGGTGATTTGTAAATGCTTTAAAACATTTCCCATCCCTTTCATTCACACCCGCTACAGTATTTAGTTTGATGAAGACAGAGAGGAGTCGTAAATCATCTCACCTTTCCACCAGACAGCACAGAGTCATCCTCCATGTCATCTGGAAGTAAAAACAGGTTTCCATCACAAGGGCAGCAAGACTCATTCCAAACATTGTGTTATAGTTCAGAAATGTTATTTTAAAACAGAACTAACCACATCAATTACATAATAGATACATACCCAGGTCAGCCAAAGTCCCTCCTTTCACCGGAGTACTCTCGTTGTCTTTCTTTGAGTTTGCTGTGTAAGGAAAAATTAAGAGAAACGACGATTGAAAAGGGTGAACAAATATATTAATACAAGTTTAATTCAGCCATCGGTAGGGAGGCATTAGAGACACACTGAAATAAATGGAGTGAGAAATACTTTGTGTGTGTTCAGGGGGAGAGAAGTGATTTTTGTAAAAGTGGGACATTTCAAATGGGAGCAGTTTGAAAAGGATTACATGTCTGGCTCCTGAGGCTATTTTCCTACTTTTTTTAACTGGGATATGGTGTGTGTGTGTGTGTGTGTGTGTGTGTGTGTGTGTGTGTGTGTGTGTGTGTGTGTGTGTGTGTGTGTGTTGCAGATGAAGAGCAATTTCTGTGCATGGATGTTCTTATCAGTCTAATTTCCCCAGTTTAAAATATGCTCGGATTGGTTAGCTGACCAGCTCTGTTGTGATTGGTCAACTTCCTAGAGATGTCCCGCCCCTTAGCCTAACTTGTACAATGTGTTGGAGCTCTAGCCAATAGAAGTGCTTGTGTTACATAGTGATGTCATTACATTGGGATGTTGGCCTTTGCAGACCATTTACATGCACACAAATCTATATAAGCTCTAGGGGTGTTGAAAATAATCGTTTCTACGATGCATTGCGATGCGGACGATTCGGTATCGATGATTTAATTAAGTCTTGGATTGCAGAGTATGAATGCCCTCTAGAAATTTTCAGACGATATATACGTGTGTAAAGTTTGTGAAGGCAGGAGGATAAAAGCTTCCGCGATCACGGTCTCCTCTCCGTTCCTCCAAACCCCGCCCTGAAAATAATGAGTGACAGGCTGACAGTGACCCGATAGAAACTTTATTATTCACTTAATCACTGAGATATAATTAAGCTAACTTAGTCTCATGCATTCATGGGATTTATGTAACAGTAAGACAGAGAATGTGAGTGTGCACCCACATGCACTATTTTAGTTGTTATATGCTGTTGTAAACACTCCCGTTGTCTGCTGTGTTCAGACTCAGACTGTGTGTGATGCCACATTCAGGACATTCAGTGTCCTTTCTTTAACAGAAGACCGTTGCTAGAAGCTGCAGCTAGACTGCAGAAGCATTCGTTTTTAGTTTTTGAGGATGGAACAACTTCACACACCGATATAGGGAGGCTAGAGCTATACAATTCATTTATAAATTAATGTCAAGACATTTATGTTATTGATTTCTGAAGCACTTTCTAAATAATAAAGAGAGTTCATATGTATTTACTGCATGTATGCATTGATGAGAAATAAGCCATGTGCAGTAAAATAGGAAATTTAGGATGCAACGCATTGGTATGAATCGTGATGCATCGGGATATCGAATTGAATCGAAGACAGGATAATCGTAATCGAATCGTGAGACCAGTGAAGATGCACAGCCCTAATAAGCACACAACAGGAAATAAAGTCTCCAGCTCAGCCCCACTTTCATGACGTACCGTTCTTCGACACGCTGCCCTCCTCCATGCTGGCGCCAGCGGAGGAGTCGTCCAAGTCCTTGTTCAGGTCCTCCTCTGTGTCCTCCTCCTCGCCTCTGTGGCCCCGCCGCTTCCAGGAAGGGGTCTGGTTCCTAACACCAAAGAGAGTCATGAGTAAAAAACAAAAATCTACTTGAGACACATTTGACAAGATCGAGCATTTAAAAAAAAAAAAGAAGGTGTTTCACATTTTACAAGCAATTTAAAAAGTGTGTTTAAGATAATATTTGTTGTCAAAAGTTATAAGATTGTTACAATGCAAAGACAGAAACTTAAGACAAAGACACCAACAGTCTCTTGCACAGATTACTGATCACTACATATTATTTTGCTATTAACAACCAAAGTTATGTTGTGTGACACCAGTCTAATTAGCGGTTCAAATAAGAAAAGGGAAACATTTGTTTTAAATGCAATAAGACTTTGTAACTCAGACAACATACAATTTAAGCACTTTTCAAACCTTGAAAAAAAAAAAAAATTCCAGCATGAGCACACACGACTCAAAGATAATTTGTGTTTGGACTTAGCTTTGTTATTACTCTTTTAATGTCTAGTGTGGTATCATTTATTTTCATTTCCATGTGCATTAACATCTATGGTAAGATTAAAAAGGATATGTCTAGTAATATTCTACATGTGTTCACACCAAACCCCCTATAAGAGCTCAAAACCACCAATGAAAGTCCAATAAATATTAAAAACCCATCAAAAAGTCACACGTTTGCACCACGTTTTGCTAATCCTCCCATGAATATAGCAACTGCTTTTCTGGAGTCAATGCCACAATGCCTTGCATACGGGAAAAGCATCAAATGAGTATTAATCCACCACTTAAAGTAGTCCCAAACAGATGCAAACTTTTTTTTTTTGGATTTTGATATACTTTATTAATCCCCGTGGGGAAATTGTTTCTCTGCATTTGACCCGACCCATTTTTGAACGGCGCCCGGGGAGCTCGTGTAGGGAACGGTGCCTTGCTCACGGACACCTCGGTAGCACTTGGTCTTGCCGGGACTTGAACTGATGACCTTCCAATTGCCAAGCCAAGTCCCCATCGACTTCGCCTCCACCGCCCAAGTGGCATTTTAAGTGACATTTCAAGGTTCAAGGCTTTTATTGTCAAGCCTTGAAATGTAACTTAAATATTGCACTGTCTAGTAATATTCTAAAAAAGAGAAATCACACCAAACCCTCTATAAATAGCTCAAAACCAACAATGAATCTTAAAAACCCATCAAAAAGCAACACTTGTGCACTAGGTAACATGCTAATCCATCACCGTGAATATAGCAACTTCTATTGGAGTCGATCCCACAATGCCCTGCATACGAGAGAAGCATCAAATGAGTATTAATCCGCCACTTAAAGTAGTCCCAAACAGATGCAATATTAAGTTACATTTGCCACAGCTCATCGTCACATCACTCTTACATGTTTGTAACTCTTTCTAATACTTTTTTCTAAAAGTTCCTTTCAGTTATTATGCTCCAAATATCTGGATCAAACTACCAGAAACCTGCAGGTCTGCTGCAACTCTGACTACTACTAAATCCAGGCTGAAGACTTTTCTTTTTGCCGCTGCTTTCAATTGAACTATTCACATCCTACTCTGCATTGTAACTTTAATTAATGTACCTTTGTTATTCATGTTTTATTATCTTTGCTTTTAAATGAATGTTTCTTAATGTCTTTCATTTTTGTAAAGCACTTTGAAAAGAGCGGTGAAGGGATGATGTATTTACCTGGAAGTAAGCTGCTGGTTCCCTCCACAAAAAAGCAACGGGATTTCTCCATAGGATTTTGGAAAATAGCTGGAAATAAGGTCTGTGGAAAACGAACCCGTTTGATAAATGCACGTTTTGTTCAGCCGGATAATATCCACATGTCTATCCTACTTTTATAATTGTCGAATCATAAATCTAATGGCCAGAAGCAAAATGCTAACGTTATGCTATAAACGAACTACAGCAGGGTCGCACGACTTCAACGTCACGCCAACTTAAGATCCATATTCAAACATACAGATTCTAAATGTTACAAGTTGAAGCGTTTGTTTTAACACTCTGCAGGAGGCAGACGTAAAACGGCCTGGACAACTTCTGTAGTCCTATTCGGCCACTTGTTAACAACTATCGTTTTTCAGACACGTAAACTCTTCAGAAATCACCAGTGGAGTCACTGCTGATGGAATTAATGTCGTAGAACAAAACGTGACCCGTCTCTTAAATGTGTTTCAACCACAGACCTTATTTCAGCTATTTTCCAACATCCTATGGAGAGATCCCACTGGCTCTGAGACGAGGGAACAGGAAGTGGTCAAATACTAACTCACTTCCGTGTTTTAGGACGCGTCACTGCACCACTGTATTGCCTTGTGTTGAAAGGGGCTATATAAATAAACTTGCCGTACAAAAGGAAATAAGAATAAACAAATGGCCTCCTTACCCCTTCTTCCCTCCCTTCTTGCGGGACTCTGCGGGGGTGCTGGGCGGCGAGGGAGAGCGCCTCCTCTTCTTGCTGGTGGAGTTGGCCTTGCGCTCCTTGCGTTCGGGTGTACGGGAAGACTGATCAGACAAACCCCGTGCAGCGCAGAGGGAGCGAGGGATGGAGGATGAGAGAAAGAGCCGCAGAATGAGAGGATGGAACGGTTGCACACACAAGGAGGGGAGGCGGTGGGAGAACGACGGCAGGGAGTGGGGGGGAGGATGCAGTGGAGGTGGAGGAGACGACCAGGGTTCCTGTAAACTGTCCGCTATTTCAAAATGCACCCGAAACTTTACTTTTAAGATTTATCCGAAATATAAGTCAACCCCTAACTTTAGTAATGACTCTCACTAGTTACTATACATACGTTTTCATATTTGAGCACTTGCTGTTTTAGGCCATTTTGCACCCAGTAAAACAACTCCTTTGAAATGAACCAGGTTGTAAACAGCTGTGCATTGTGCTAGACTCAAATTAGTCCAAAAATATCCTCTCTTTCACCCAGACATTTACTTTTTGTGTGCATTATGGTCAAAGATGTATCCGCACACAGATCAAGTCAGCACCTAAGTTTTGTAACAAGATTGTTTTTGTTTTCAAACTTCCATTTTTAGTTGCTTTGCGCCCTGTAAAACAAATGGAAGTAAAACTAAATATTTGGAGTCAAACCAGCTTCTTATAAGTTTGACAGTAAGCAAAATGTTAGCTGGAGGGTATTTTCATAAATTGTCAAACACCTAAGCTTCATCCCAACGTCCCTCCTCGACTCACGCCATGTTGAAGGACGTCCCAATCGCTTAAATGCACACGGAGGAGTCGAGGAGGGAGGAGGCTTCCAGAGGAGACGCTAGACAAGGGTTTGGTAACCTTTTACTAACGAAAGAGCCATTTTCTGTCCTCTTCAGATTAATTAAAAAAAAATGTCTGCGTCGCAAAATGAATTCGATAACGCCGCATGTTAAGATTTATATAATTATCATATAAAAAAGACACAAAAACTATAGTTTGCTTTGGAAATGATAGAATTACTGTCCTCAATGTGTTGCCATTTTAATAAACTAGACAAAAGATATACAGTATAGTGTCATTTCCCCTCGCACATGGCCTCTAACTTCAGTCGATTAAAAGCTTTGAGCCTGTGCAGCGGCTTCACCAGCTTTAATTCTGATTTTTAAAACCTTTAAATCTTTTTCCAAACACGGACAGAAACCCTGAAACAAACTAGGAGACACAGAGCGAGGAAAGGTTTGGAAAGGATGGGCAACAGACAGACAGAGAGATAGATAGACAGAGAGACAGACGGAGAGATAGACAGACGGAGAGCTAGACAGACGGAGAGATAGACAGACAGACAGACAGACAAACAGACAGACAGACAGACAGACAGACAGACAGACAAACAAACAGACAGACAGAGAGACAGACAGACAGACAGACAGACAGACAGACGAAGGAGGACGGCGTCTGACTATTCACAGCTTCGTGCAACAAAACCTGCAGCAAAACACACTTACACACAAACCACCATTCAGACTGAACTCAAAGTTTTCATGCAGTACAGTCTCATCACCAGTATTAGGATATTTAAAAAAAAAAAATGTTATGCCTTTTGTTGGTTATTTAAAACACTTATGAAGTATACAATCAGACATGTGTTGCCGGTTTTTAACAACACCACTGTTTTCAAGCTGTACTGACTAGAAAACGTTCAGATTCGTGATTTTCTGGGACTGAATAACAAACAAAACACACACACACACACGACAGTGAGCTACCTCCTCCTCCTTGGGGAAGATCCGCTGGCGGGAGTTGACTGGCTTCTTGTTGTCGTCCACCTCGTAGTCTTCCTCGTTCATCCACTCATTGAACGAGTCGGTGTCTATAACCCACTTTGCATGCACCTGAGTGGGAAGGAGACAGAGTTTGTAGACAGTTCTTCGACACGATCAAGTCTGAGTTTAAAGGTTTATTATTCCATCCAAGAAGTGGCACATCAACACTTCCACCCTGAATCTCATCAATTGGAAATAATGTACATTTGACCAATTATTTAGTGCTGCTGGACACAATGACCGCTTGCTCACAAAAGCAGCAGCTATTCCTCCAATTGGTTTTCTTTTGAGATAAACATCCCAATACAAATGTTAAAAATGAATTGAAAGATATTTTTCTCTATTAATGTCAATGTCTTGGTTAAAATATATGACTTTGTTTTCACCTTCCATGGCTCGTCGTTGCTGGGGGGGTCCTCCACGTCGCCATCCACCTCTGCTGCTGACACCCAGGTATCATAGCTAATAGAATAAATAAACAAGCCAGCGGTAAGTACAAGATTCATGGAATGACATGCTGCACCCAGAAATAGAGAGGTTTTCTTATTAGAATGAAAAACATAATCCTCCAAATTCATTTAGAAAATGTGGATATGTATTGATCAGTGTAGTATGGAAATTGTAGGGGTGGGAAATCCCCAGGCTCCCCACAATACGATACTATCACGATACTTAAGCCACGATACGATGCTATTGCGATACGATACTGCAATTCACATGGGTCATGTCCATGTCCGTCTTCCCTTCCTGGTTTAATAACGTATTTGCAATATGAACAGTTTATGTAAATAACACAATTTGTGTTATTTGAACCTGAAAAGGAGATGGCTTTGTTTTTGTTACTTTCATTGCAATTGTATACATGTCTTAACGTAACTTCCCGTTTTATACACGACCATCTTTCGGAGGGATATGCTACAGTTTAGGGCTGTGCAATTAAATCGTATTTTAAATCGCGATTACGATTTTAGCCTGCCACAATTACGAAAACAACATAATCGAAAAAAACTATTATTTTGCTTTGCTAGGTTGTGAACATATTTGATCTAATTTATTTGTATTTATCATATTTATATATGTTTATAGCTTGTGGAAGTCCGCTCCAAAATATTTGTTGACCTTGTTTATTGGTATTTATTATTTTTATAAATGTAAATATATCATTTATTTTTGTATTGGTTTTTCAGTTGAATGATACGTTCAGGGTAATCAACTAGGGATGCACGATAATTATCGGCCCGATATTAGGAATTATGACGTCATCCCGATAAACCCGATACCAGTATTAATAGCCCCGATAATATACAATATATTTTTTGGGTAAAAAAAAAGAAAAAATCCTGCGGTGTGGGTGGATTGGGATGAGGAGCGCTTGTTTTTCACTTGGCTCCTCCCGTTTTGCCAGTACTGTGGTGTTAGTGGTTTAGGAAGAGGGGAGTTCTTCACAAATCCAGCGCTCCCTAATACTTCGAACCTGATCAGTCACCTGAAACATCGCCATCGCTACGATGGTGTGTTAAAAGCGTACGAAGACAATAATACAATACAGTGTGTGTGTGTGTGTCTGCACGCGCGTTGGAGCTATGTGCAACTCAAGGCATATGCTCGAACCGGAGCTGCCTGGACGCTGCAATCATGTTGCCGAGTGTGCTGACTTTTCCTACAATGTCCCGCTGTCTGCTTCCTGCATAAAGTCAAGTGCTCGGCGCAGTTGTGGCGAAATGTTGCTCCTCTGTTTTCATTTAAAGAGCTCCTTATATCCGTTAGCGCAGCTAGCTAGCACCAGATGCTAACAACACTGCACGTAAGGTCTCTCTCTCGCTCGCTCGGACCACACGTACACACACCCTCTCGGTCCTCCCGATGGCCAGTCGGTGCCTGCCGGTGAGCGTGGAAGTGTGGTCTGCCACAAGAGGGCAGCAGGAGCGGAGCTGTCAGCATCAGCTTGTAGATGGTATTTTAAACTCGATGCGCTCTGAAACTACGGGGCGGCCAAGGAACAAAAATACACATGCGTTAAATCGCGTTAAAATAATTAGTGGCGTAATTTTTTTTTTTATTATCGGTCTTGAGAAGCAGGAAGTTATCGGTATCGGTTTCAAAAAACCAATATCGTGCATCCCTATACTCAACAGTTAAAAACATACTGTTCAAATTATTATTTGTTTTAAAGTTCAATAAATTGATGTTTTCAAAGTCAATGAATAATCGTGATATCAATTATTGACCAAAATAATCGTGATTAAGATTGTTGCCATAATCGCACAGCCCTACTACAGTTTATATAAAAAAAATAAAAAAATGTATAGAATAAAATATCGATACTTGGCGTCCGTGTATCGATACAATATTGCTACGCAAAGTATCGCGATACTATGCTGTATCGATTATTTCCACCACCCCAAGAAAATTGCAATAAAATGAAAGGTATTCTAGGTTATACAAATACCCAATATAAAGCTAACATCTTCTATAGCAGCATTTCTTTATTAACTATTTAGGATATCCAAGTAAAAGATCTTCACCAGACGGAAAGGTTGAAAAGAGTGAATATCTTTCCGAGCAACATGTTATTCATCAGGTTTAGTAAACTGGTGAGTGAATTCAAATGTGTGTCCGTTAAGTCGCTTCGGAAACATGCAAGCTGTTTCGGTGGCTTAGTGACAGATGGAGGAAAGTCAAGGGAAGTAAACATGTTTGAATGAAAACACACCAATGGCACAGTGAGATCTCTATGCTGTCCTCTACTCACCTGTCGGGGGAGAGACCCCAGTGAACCAGCACCTGTTTGTCTTTCCTCGTGACAGGGCGCAGCCACTCATCTGCAACATACACAAACCAATCGCTGACAAATACACACTGGCCAGTAAGCTATACGAAATACAACTGAGTAAACTAAAACATATTTGCAGTTACGAAAACCCTGGAAAAATGATCATCAGCCACACATTTGACGTCATTTGTAATCATCATAAGAATGAGTTTTTTCAGCAGCTTGCAAAAGGAACACTGCCCATGAACTGATGCGGTCAAAAACGTGATCCAATCCGAAATTAAAGACAATTCAACCCCTACCTTCTTCTTGTTGGGATGTCGAGGGGTAAATGTGGTGGGTGGCCTTTGACTTGTCGTCAGTAATGGAGCCCTGGAGAGGATAGAGTGGAGGAAATGACAGTCATAAGTAACCACAAAACATAAATACAACAGAGTTTTCCGTTAGAAAGAAAACATCTCGACTTGCCGGACAACTCAATGTCTCAGGAAAGGTCTTTATGCAGTGGGCTCAGGCTCACCTGGTGCCGCTTGACGATGTCTTTCAGCTTAATGGCTTGTTTCTGCTCGATGTCCGTCGACAGGAATACGGTGGGTCGAGTCAAGCAGTTATTCTACAAGCACAGAAATAATAAGTTAGGACCACAAACAATATATTTCATCCAAAAAAAGAATCTAGAAGAATAAAGTTGATCGTGTATCTATCCATCTCGCTTGTTTTGGAGAAAACGGTACATTTACAGCAACAACACAACACCAGTAGCACAAATGCATTTAGGTTATTTCGCAAAGGAGCAGATAACTTTAAAAACAGTACAATCTGGTCTCAATAAAGTGCAGCTTCATTGAGCAACACTTAAATATTGTTGGGTCGTTCTACAAGTGCTGGATTATTCAAAGAACAGCATCATCAAGTGTATTCACTCATCACAGAGCAGCGGACTTCTGAATGTAGTTGTGTGGTGTTCTTTTTATGTGTCTGAACTGTACGTTGTGCTTTGCGTGGGGAGCGTTGTTTTCTTGGCGATCCCAAAGACATTTAATAGTGAGTAAAGTAATCTGAACAGGGGACGCTGAAACGCTCCTCAAAGCAGCAGCTTGTGTTCGGAGAGTACGGGTCGTACCTGCACCAGGTTCTTCTCCACATTTAGGAACATCTCCACGTTCCTGTCCATCCGGGAAGGATTCTGCAGGTCAAATCTACGCCTGGGAGTGATTAGAAAGGACAATTAGACACACAACGAAATAGGGTTGTAATCGAGTAATACAGAACAAACAGCTACAACACAGAGTTTAGTAAGAGTGAAAACAAACGAGAGAACGTGTCAAAGCAAAAACAGCAGTTTGCTTTTAGGACATAATAGCTTCAGTTTTGGTCAACTCACCACCCCTGCTCGCTCTTAAACTTGTAGACCGACCCCAGGGTGTGACAGAGAGCACCTCCGGCCTTGAAATCCAGGAAACACTTGGCCTGAAGATAGAAGAATAACAATGAGGATATACAATGTCAGCACTCAGATATTGCCTTCTATACATGTCATTAAAGCAAAGACAGAAGGAAAGCATGTTGTTCTTGAGGAAATATAAAATGTATGTGTGTTTGTTTTGCGTACAGGTAGCTTGGTAAGAGCAGGATTGTTGACCCTGCGTCCGAACGCGTCCTCCTGGAACTGCAGCAGCTGGACCACCAGACCCGCCAAGGATTTACTGGAGGGAGAGTCATTCTGCACATACTGGGAGCAGACAGAAGTAAAAACATTAATAAAACACACATACACACTCCAGGGAAACTGATACACATACGAAAGCTGCACAATTAGTCCCATACACTGTATGACATGTGTACTTTATCACAACTCTAATGTCAATAATGTACCATTGAGTAAGTCTGTGAATAAAACAAATGTATTAATAAACCACCTGAAGAAATAATAATGCAATGCGTGCTGTTCCCAGTGCTCAAATACAAATGTACACATGAAAGACATCCTATATAGGCTTCTTGAAAAATACATATAATTGACTACGAATGACAAAACTGTTCATTTGTTAAAGTGCACCTTTATCCGTTTAAAAATCATGTGAAGTTGCCAATATCGGTGCATTTTGTAATCTGAAGCACCCAGTTTAAAGTGATGTTTGCCACTCCTGCTCTGGCATAGAGATAGCTGCATTGTTGATACAATGACAGGCTAGGAGAAATTAGGACAAACCAAACCATAACAAGGACAGTGAGAAGGAGAGCCACTTCTAAGTCTAACCTTAAAACACATCCAACGCGGCTGTTTTAGGAACACTGATTGCATATAAACAAAGCCAAGCAAAGCTCTGGGTTGGCATCTGTGAAGAAGTTTAGTCCCAGATGTACATATGTGTTTAAACTTTAAACCTAACTTAGTCTACACAACAGCTTTCAAAATTCAGCTTTTTTGTCTTTTACTTCAGCATACAGGGCTATGGAGCATGTCCGTGGGTTTGATGGAGAGCATGAAGGGACAGGAGGAGCTTTCTTTGTTTAGCTAACTAAGTGGAGCATGCACAGTGTGCTATGCTGTGTTGACAAAACTCAAAAACGCGCACTCTCCAGCCACAAAACAACTGCTCTTGCAAAACGCACACCATACTCTGATACTTGTGCATTGAGTACATTCATAAGAAATAAAAAAGCGAACGCTGGGTTATATTTTAAGTTGCTTGATAACGCTGGGTCTCGTGACAAGCGAGGGTAACATTGGGTTAGCTTCTGAGGCCTTTTGCAAGACTCAAAGGGAGTTTTGTTTACATTTTTTGAATCGATTAAGGTTTTTTACACATGTATTAAAACATAAATTGCAGAAACTCCCATTTCCGCGCCTTTATAAGCATTTTCGCCCTGTGTGTGTTATTGCAACAACACTGAAGGAGCAGTTACAGAAATACAATACACACTTTATTTTTGTACTGTGCAATAATCACTTGTTATTTGATAACAAAGACAGATTATAATGCCAAAACACCATGATATGTTTCTTATGTCACTTTTCAATCGCTTCTACTCATTTTTAGCCATGGTTGTGTACTAATGGTTGTCTATATTATTACTAATGAGTGATTTTCTTCTCTATATTTAATAAATAAACGTTCTCTTTAATATTGCATGCCCTTTTTTAAACCACTTTTGTTATAAAAGCGTTTATTTCCCCGCTTCGGGATATTCTGGTTAGCTAGCTAACGATGAGCTAGCTAACACATAAACAGCCCCAATCATGTAAAGAACGAGCATTTAAACTCATGCTAACACGATCGTGTGCTTACAATACATCCCTGCACGTAAAGACAAACACTTATATGAAAAGCTTCGTCTTTATCTGTAGTTTGTGTTGCTAGCTAGGATAGCAGTTGGGATCCATTGTGCCAACGGGCCGTCATATAAATCAATGGAGAACCAGCTACCTTCTTGTAGTGTTTTCCGATCCACTGCCGAACCGTCTCAAACTGCGATATCGTCTCAGAACTCTCCCAAAATTTCGCAGACGGACCACCGTCTTTCTTCCTCCCCACTGCGGTGGTCCCGCCGCCCACAGTGCCCGTCGCCGGTCCGCCTGAGCCCGTCGCGCCTGCCGTTGTCGCCACCGTCGCCATTGTGTGTTTTGTTCGCTGCGTTTCTTTCTCCTCCACGGCCGCGTCGCTCAGCGTGCAAGTTTTCGAATGATATTGCGCAGCCGCAGACGGGGTTTACACTCACATCTCGCGAGACTCATTATTATAGGGCTTTTTGGGAAATGTAGGCAGTTACAGGAATCTGAATCAGAAAGAATCAGGTGTTTAGCCAGGTAGGTTTACACATGCGAGGACATTGCCTTGGTGTACATGGTGCAAACATAAACACAGTTAAAGAAGATACAAAGTAATAAAAACAACCAAAGAATGAAATAAAAACTATTATTAAAAAACTATTAAAATAATGTATGCGTTAAGTTATAGAAAATTATTTACATCTGGATAAACCAAAAAAGCAGTAGGCCTACTACTATAAAATAAAATATGTGCAGTATTGTTATGTAAAGTGGAAAGCTGTGAAGATAATTAGAGAGGCATCAGATTGGTTTGTGAGAGATTTGATTTTCTCTATTTTAGAAAAGATCAAAAATAAAAAACAAATATTTATAAGAATAAGAATATTACATGCAATGCAATGCAAGGGAAGGCAAGTTATTTATAAGGCACCTTTATACCTCTTTCACCTCTGCTCCATAGTTGTTCTCTTCACTGTACATTTTTTATTTATATATTCATTCTAATATTTAATATTCCATCCGTCACATACTTATGTAAATATAATACCTTGCTTTAACTTGTTATTGTTCATTTGTAAATTCAACATGTATATTTTCGACTTTCTTGTTTATTTCTTGTCTTTTTATTTGTATTGTACAATGCCATGTCTTTTTATGCTGCTGCAACAAAAACATTTCCCAAATTGGGATCAATCTTATCTTATCTTATCTTTCAACACAAGGCAATTCAAAGTGCTTTACAAAACCTGCGGTGTCTCACAGAGAGATAAGGTCCTTCTTTCCTGCAGCGGTCAGACTGTACAACCACCCTGGTAGACCTGACACACACATATAACAACAAAGACTAAAACACTCCTGTTGTGCAATATACTGCATATATATATACTAGGGCTGTCAAACGATTAACATTTTTAATCAGATTAATCACAGCTTAAAAATTAATTAATCATGATTAATCACCATTCGAACTATGTCCAAAATATGCCATTTATTTATGTATATTGTTGTGGGAATGGAAAGATAAATGAAAGCAGGCGGATATATCCATTTAACATACAGTATGTATGTTTATTATAACATTTTTCTGCATGTCAAAATGAAAGACAACCCACACACCTATCAATCATCAAACCGTGGGGTCTTAATTCATTACGTGTTGATTTCTATCAACGGGGGAGTACTTCAGGAAAGTCGACAGAGGGGGGGGGGGCGGCTAGTGGAGTACTTCGTGACCACAGAGTGTGAACGTTGTGATCAGCTGTTGTAGCGCAGTTCTCCAGTGAAGGGTGGGGGGAGTGCTCCCTCCGCAGCCGGTTGGCGTAGTTTTGGCACAGTTCCGTTGTACATACCGACGTTAACAGCAGCCCTGTCTGTGCACACGGAGACCGACTCTGTCGTCCGGTGATCTAACCGCATTCTGGAAAAGCTTCACAAGTACGTCGGTACGCAAATGCGCTTTGTGACACAAGTGACGGTACGCATTTCAGATTACGCACATAACCTGCGTACCAGTTATGTGCACCCCTGTACCAGAGCCATATTATTACTATTATATCGGCTCTGCCCTGTACTACAACAAAAGTATTCTCCGTCGGGACTTCCTGCAACAACACCACGCCGTTATCAAAGATGTTCTATTGAGAAGACGATCACTACGTGACAAACGTTTTCAAAACCGTGGCTACTGAAATCAATCTGACTAACTGCTGTCTGTGCAATTTACTCCGCGCGAGTTGGCAGACTTTATTTTGCTTACTTTAACATCATTTTTCATGGTGGGGCTAAGCCATTTCTTGGTATGGGTGTAGCCTACCCCAGCCATACCCTGGCGCTGCCACTGGTGGCATGTATGGGGCGGGCCATTCTGCACATGCGTTAAATGCGTTAAATATTTTAACGCAATTAATTCAAAAAATTAATTACCGCCGTTAACGCGATAATTTTGACAGCACTAATATATACATACCATAAATAGCTGTGCCATTTATTCTACCACCTTTTATTCTTTCTCCTGGCTGTTATATCGCTAAACTGTTATTGGTACTGGATGTGTATCTTGTAAATTGTGTAGGTTATAGTTCTAAGTAAGTTCGTATGCTTCTTGGGTGATATTAAGCTATCTTTGGCTCCCTGCTGTAACGATTGTAAATGTCCCCCCTGTGAGACAAATAAAGTTATCCTGATTTTGACATGGGGTACTAATGCCCATTGAATCCAACTGTATTTTTAGCACAGCACCTTTAAACAATAATAACATGTATGTTTTTTTGGTATTTATTACACACTGATCATTCATACAGAAATAAAACACATTCTTAAAGTGTGAATTTTTGTATTATTATCGACCTTTTCTCCGCTCTTCTGTCCTCAAAGGGTTTCACACTTCATTGTTTGTTTGCCTTTTAAGCATTAATATTACATTTCGGAAAATACAAAGTACAAATGCTATCTAACAAAGCCGGGAAGTTGTGACTGATATGATTCCCATGGCGCCGTATCAGCAAGGTGGGAAATATCTAGATATCTAGATTCTGGATTGTAAAAAGGGATTTGCAAATGTTGTCATTGACTGCTCTTAATCATTCTTAATTTGTCCCAAATCGTTTAATGTTGTATTGTGGAGGCCTATACAAACAACACATTTTCAACAAGATCAAGTTGCAAAATACATCTTCACAACGTTCTCTGACCGCTCCATCTTTTACTGCGGTTTCTCCTCAACTCTGCAAAAGGCAACAATGTGCACATTTTAAAATACATTTTTATTGATAGATTTCCAGATACTCAAAGACATACTAGTGTTTCATTTAAAGACAATTTGATATTGCATGGCAGAGTGACCAAGTCATTTAGGTGGCATGTCTATTATGTTAAATCAGCCAATACACATTAAGGTCAATCAGTTTGCACATAAGTTCATGGCATTTTCAGTGCTTTTCGAGATGTATTTTGTATATTTATGGATATGGGTTTATGGATATTTTTTGCCGTTTCAGCAAAAATTCCGGAGAATTCAAAGTACACTTATTATCTTCGGAAACCGGGAAGTCGTATCTTAAATGATCCACATGGCAGCGTATCAACAACATTAATATGCTCCAGTTTTACTGTTTTATCTTTGATTATCTGACCAGGAAGTACAACCATATTCATTTGGAAACTGCCAGTAAACACCAAGCGTACCACAATTGTTCAAAACAAAAGGTATCTTATATGAGCAAAACAAGTCATAAAAGTGCACACCTACCTTAATGCAATTTACATTCAACTCATGTTGTAACCTGAAGATTTAGTGGAAGATTGAATTGTGTTGAATCTTGATTAAGAAAGCTGGCACCAGGCAAAATCCAAGAAAACATCCCTGACGAGAATAAGCCTTATCTTCATCCAAGGACAAGGTTTTATTTGATAAGTCATCATTTATTGACAACACAGTCCACGATAAGACGTACAAGATTAATAAATATCCCTGAGTGGTCTGAAGCAAATCACATTCATCAACACAGCATAAAGAGCCGCTCCTCGTCTTCTTCTGGATTTATTCTGCAAGTATGTGGTTGTTAAATAATTATTCTCTCAAATATACAGAGTGGATGTTTTTATTAATTTCATATTTGTTTGCTTACTCTATAGTGATACAAACATGTAGATATCATTTATACGTTTTTGGGCTATTCCATTTATCTGCACTCTGGATATCTAACTTCTGTAGCAAAGAGAATCTGAGATATATTTCATTAAGTAATAAGAAAGATATTGTTGTTAGTGTAATGATGTAATTGTCTTTCTCAATCAGAACGATGAAACAAACGTCCGTTCTGTCTCTGCTGCTCCTTCTGGGAACAAGCTCAGCTAACAACTACCGTAAGTAGGACCTGGCTGTATCGATATTAACGTTGTTATAAAACTGTTATGTCTCCCTGAACATTAATATGTTTGGATTTTGGTTGGAGTGATGTTTTTGGAGTTTCACAGCAGATGGCTGTTTTCACATTCATCGTAGTTTAAGACGTGAGAGTTCAAGAAGGATTTGTTCACACCCCATCATTACACGGTCTGCACAGTAGTTTACCAACATTTTCTGAATCTCCCTCTGGAGGGAACACAGGGATTTTATTCTTTGCTGACCATTTACATGCACACAATCCTACGACAGTATATAACACGCTACAGGATGCGTTAAACCCCAAAACGCATAGATGGGCCTATTAAAGGAATCTTTTCAGGCCAACGCGGATGTAATTGTTATACATCTGTAAAAATAAAAACAATAGACACAAATATGAACCCAAATATTACCCCAAGTGAAGGAGTTCAAGTATCTCGGGGTCTTGTTCTCGAGTGAGGGAACAATGGAGCGTGAGATGGGCCGGAGAGTCGGAGCAGCGGGAGCGGTACTGCAGTCGCTTTACCGCACCGTTGTGACGAACAGGGAGCTGAGCCAGAAGGCAAAGCTCTCTGTCTACCGGGCCATTTTCGTTCCTACCCTCACCTATGGTCATGAAGGATGGGTCATGACCGAAAGAACGAGATCGCGGATACAAGCGGCCGAGATGGGTTTCCTCCGCCGGGTGGCTGGTGTCTCCCTTGGGATAAAGTGAGAAGTTCGGTCATCAGGGAGGGACTCAGAGTTGAGCCGCTCCTCCTTCGCGTTGAAAGGAGCCAGTTGAGGTGGTTCGGGCACCTAGTTAGGATGCCACCTGGGCGCCTCCCTAGGGAGGTGTTCCAGGCATGTCCAGCTGGGAAGAGACCAAGGGGTAGACCTAGGACCCGGTGGAGGGATTATATCTCTTCGCTGGCCTGGGAGCGCCTCGGGATCCCCCAGTCAGAGCTGGTTGATGTCGCCAGGGAAAAGAAAGTCTGGGGCTCTCTGCTGGAACTGCTACCCCCGCGACCCGACCACGGATAAGCGGGAGAAGATGGATGGATGGACAAATATGAACTCACTGGTGACAAAGCAAGATGTTTATCTTAGCAGTTGGTAGAAACCAAAAACAGATTCAAAAGTGAATATTTGACTTACCTTCATCAGATGGACATAACCAGCTCTGAATTAATGTGGCTCTAACTGCTACAAGTTAGCAACTGATTGCAAACAAGTTCCTCAACTTGAAGGGTTATGATGTGTCATGTGTTGTATAACGAATTTGTGTTGGCTGCCCCCATAGCTGACAAAACAAGTTTAATGCAGGTTTGTTCATTTAAAAAAATGTTTTACATAAAAAATAAATGTATTTCAACGATCTCATTCACAGAGAATGTGGCTTTACGTGGAAGAGCGAGCATGTCAGAGCGTATTGCCGACTTGTATGGATTTGCCTCCAATGCTATTGATGGAAACCGTGAATCGAACTACTCTGTTGGATCATGCACCTCCACTGTTGAGATGGCCAACCCCTGGTGGAGAGTGGACCTGCTGGAGTCATACACCATCACCTCCATCATCATCATCAACAGAGGAGACTGCTGTGCAGGAAAGCTCAACATGGCAAGGGTTCACATCGGCAACTCTTTAGAAAACAACGGCGCTTCAAACCCAGTGTGAGTGATCGTAATGATTTCTAGTTACAGGGTTGAATTGCTCTGTGAAATACTGCCTTATCAGTTCTTCTGGCAGGTCAAATGTTGGTTACAAAAGGATGTTATGACCTGCTTCCTCTGTCTCTTTTAGGGCCGGTATAATTTATCACATCCCTTCAGGCATGTCTTTAAAAATGACTTTTACCGAACATGTGGAGGGACGTTATGTGACCGTGGTTCTACGTGGTTTAAAGAAAACCCTAACACTCTGCGAGGTGGAGGTCTACGGTTACCGTGTTCCATCAGGTGAGAATTAAATATAATTGCAGAGCCAACCCAGATTTCATTTAGTAGGTAATGAATATTGCACATTTTGTATACAGCTGCAGTCAAACCGTTTGAACGACATTTGGCACATCTACTGTATACTGTATTTGATCCAAATGTTTCTTAACTCTGACATCTAACTGAGTGAGAAACAACAGCTATCAGTTATTTTAAATGAACACCTTGAAAATGATTCATGGGCAATATCATTTGATAAATAATTGGAGGAAACAGCAGTGAGATTTGGAAATCTGTCATATATACTGTGGACACCGACATACTGTATAAACACATTTATTTCTACTGCTGCATCATTTATCATGATCCAATTAACAACATGCATCAACAACTTTCCATGACCTTTTCCTGCATTTTCTTCTTTGCACTGGAAAGGGTATACTTTAGCAAATAGACAGAATTGTTGTTTTAGGATATACAAAATGTGCTAGAGAGAATTAAGGAAAACTGAGTATCAATGCTGATGTTTGCAATTGTGTTCTGTTTGCAGGAGAGAACCTGGCACTCCAAGGAAAAGCCTCACAGTCATCCCTGCATTCAACGGGCATTGCTTATAATGCCATTGATGGAAATCGTGCCAGCGACTGGGCAAAGGGTTCTTGTACACACACAGCAAATAATTTGAACCCATGGTGGCGACTGGACCTGGGCAACACCCACAAAATATTTTCTGTTAAGATAACCAACTACAAAAATGCCCCTTCATATATTAATGGAGCAGAGATAAAAATTGGAGATTCTCTTGATAACGATGGCAACAACAATCCGAGGTACAGTCCATTCACTTTATTACTGCAGCTCTTGTTATAATGGATATAATTATATTTGTAACCACTGTGCAGTAACTTGAAATGATGTCTGTCTTTAGAGAATCCATGTATTTAAATTGTCATTAACTATTTTCTTCTTCTGCTAGGTGTGCTGTGATCTCAAGCATCCCTGGAGGTTTCACGGAAACCTTCCAGTGTAACGGGATGGACGGTCGCTACGTCAACATCGTCATTCCTGGAAGAACCGGGTACCTGGCACTCTGTGAGGTGGAGGTGTACGGCTCCAGGCTGGATTAGGGCTGAATAGGTTCAAAACGTGTATCAATGACCTTTGATACAGCTGATGCTCTTGTACAGACTTGTGTTGCAATCATAGCTTAAGCTTCACTTGCTAGCTGCAGATGGATGGGAGTTGGAGCTTTGTATACCTGAGGCGCTCCAACACAAAAAGTAATGTCACTTGCCAATCAACATGAATTATAACAGGATAATGTTTTAACCATTCTGCTTTTTTATCCTGCATTTCAACGGTCTCATTTATCAATCAAGCAATCAAGTCAGACCCTAATGGGGACATTCAACACAATCATGTAACAATTCATTAAGATCATTCAGTTTCACTGAGTCAAGTCAGTAATCAGTGTGGACAATCAACAACTTTTGTAATGCTTTTATATTTTATTTGTATATGTTTAATATGTATCCTGGCAAATATGAGGAACAATAAAGGGTTAATGTTTTCCACTCTAATTTTTTATGTGTATTTCAAATGTCTAAATTATACAACATATGGCATTGCGTGGAAAATAAATCAAGGAACATTATAATCAACATTGCATTAGGGTAAATCATTTCCAATTATTAATGGCAATCATTATCAGTGAACAGACATCAAAATATTTCTCTAACCTTTTATATTTTTATTGTTAGTGTGTATATGTCACAAACAAGCTGAGAACCAAAATGCAACACACGGGAAACCAGGGATAGTCGGTAACCAGCTTTGTTATAGGCAAAGTGCTGGTCGGGGACAAACCGGCAGACAGTAGGCAAAGGGCTGGTCAGGGACAAACCGGCAGACAGTAGGCAAAGTGCTGGTCGGGGACAAACCGGCAGACAGTAGGCAAAGGGCTGGTCAGGGACAAACCGGCAGACAGTAGGCAAAGGGCTGGTCAGGGACAAACCGGCAGACAGTAGGCAAAGGGCTGGTCAGGGACAAACCGGCAGACAGTAGGCAAAGGGCTGGTCAGGGACAAACCGGCAGACAGTAGGCAAAGGGCTGGTCAGGGACAAACCGGCAGACAGTAGGCAAAGGGCTGGTCAGGGACAAACCGGCAGACAGTAGGCAAAGGGCTGGTCAGGGACAAACCGGCAGACAGTAGGCAAAGGGCTGGTCAGGGACAAACCGGCAGACAGTAGGCAAAGGGCTGGTCAGGGACAAACCGGCAGACAGTAGGCAAAGGGCTGGTCGGGGACAAACCGGCAGACAGTAGGCAAAGGGCTGGTCAGGGACAAACCGGCAGACAGTAGGCAAAGTGCTGGTCGGGGACAAACCGGCAGACAGTAGGCAAAGGGCTGGTCAGGGACAAACCGGCAGACAGTAGGCAAAGTGCTGGTCGGGGACAAACCGGCAGACAGTAGGCAAAGGGCTGGTCAGGGACAAACCGGCAGACAGTAGGCAAAGTGCTGGTCGGGGACAAAGCCGGAGACAGTAGGCAAAGGGCTGGTCAGGGACAAACCGGCAGACAGTAGGCAAAGTGCTGGTCGGGACAAACCGGCAGACAGTAGGCAAAGGGCTGGTCAGGGACAAACCGGCAGACAGTAGGCAAAGGGCTGGTCAGGGACAAACCGGCAGACAGTAGGCAAAGTGCTGGTCGGGGACAAACCGGCAGACAGTAGGCAAAGGGCTGGTCAGGGACAAACCGGCAGACAGTAGGCAAAGGGCTGGTCAGGGACAAACCGGCAGACAGTAGGAAAGGGCTGGTCAGGGACAGGCGAGGGTTCCAGGAGTAGGCAAGACGGGAGACGCAGTTACAGGCAGGGTCAGGGAGCAGACAAGGCAGAATAATCCAGGGACAGGCAGGGTAAGGAAAAAGGCGAGGCAGGCTGGTCAGGGGCAGACGAGGTCGAAACCGGGAGAGCAATCTGGAAGGTAATGCGGGAAAGACTGGCATGCTGCAAAGTACGATCTGGCACTGAGGTGACAGTGAACTTGAAGTGGGCCTATACACTAATGGAGCTGATGGGTGTAACAGAGTGAGAGAGAGAAACAGGGTGTGACTACCAGGTAACTAAGGAATGCTAATGCAGAAAATAGGTGAGTGAAGGAGCAGACTGTGACAGTATAATGCGCAATGCGTTTTTCTTATTAGAATTCATGAACTACAACTACATCATGTTGGAAATGATGTGTTACAGAATGAAAATAACTGATCTTTGAATAACATTTGACTAAATTAGTATGTTAGCAAAATCTGGGGGGTGTGGCTCAGTGGGATAGTGCGTTGATCTTCGGATCAGGGGAGCACTGGTTCAATCCCACTGCAGTCAGCATGTCGTTGTGTCCCTTTGAAAGAAGTTCACCCCAAATGGCTCCTGTGGGGACTGCCCACAGTACTGAATGTATGTAAGTCGCTTTGGATAAAAGTGCCATGAAATATAACAAATGCAGTAATTGTATTTCAAAGCTTCCAAACATATTCCACATAGATCTCTAAAATAGAGCCCTTATCTCTCATAGTTCTTTTATGTAGTACTTGAAGCAGCTTTGGCCAGATCACAGGGGGATTTTTATGTTTTATAACAAAGATATGACATGTAAAGATAGATCCTACTTACGTATGGTGTAAGCGGAGCTCGTCCCCAGCAGGAGAAGCAGAACTGAAATGTGTCATTGCTCTGATGGTGACAAACATAACAGTTAATTACATGACTCAATATCAATACATGTGTGAATCCTTAAATGTCAGTGCAGAGTAAGTTCACACATATGAAACAGCCCTTCAAACTATATACCCAAAAGCAACAGTATTCAACAACCACACACCTTGACTTTATTCAGAAGAAGACGAGGAGTTGCTCTTTACGTTGTGTTGAATATAATTCGAATAGGACATCAGAGGGATATTTATGTGCACATCTTATCGTGGCACCTTCTGTCGTTTATTGAGGCTTGACCATTTATGGCTTGTTTTTGTCCTTGTAAGGCTTATTAAGTGCATCAAGCAGGGATCAGCATCTATTTATAATGTTATATTAATGATAACAGACAGACTATTACATTAGTTAATACATGAATATATATATATATACCGAATATAGCAGCCAGCTGGTGAAGTGTATACCTTAAGCTTAGTGCAAACAATTTTTTGATGTAGAATGCAATATGCAATAATATAAATATGTAGGTTTGCATATGTGTCTGTTCATTATGTATATATAGGATATACATATTTTATACATATTTGGCTACCACTTTACAATAAGACTGCCCTTATAAAGGATTAATAAAGGGTTTATAATTAGGTAATGAATTAGGTTGTAAACACTTTATTAATCATTAAGAACCATTTATAAACCAGTTCTAACACGTTTTCACACAGGCTCTCTATTTGGCAAGATGACTAAGCCTTATATTGGCTACTCAGCGAGAATCAACTCAGTGAACAACAGATACCAAGGATGCTGGCTGATGAAGAAGACGAAGTAAGCTTGGTAGCCACTATAAGGCTTAGCAGCACAGATAAATGTGGGCTCACTATTTGGCAAGCAACCGGTCACATTGCCCTGTTTATCTCATGTCTTATAAAAGCCTATTAATGATTTATAAAGTGTTCACAACATAATTAATTAATTACAAACTATTCGTAAAGCCTTTATAAAGGTAGTCTTATTGTACAGTGGTTCCCACATTTGTATATTTGTATATCGGTATTTTTGTATTCGGGATTGTTGGAAACGTTATTTCGATCTCTCTGTCTGGACACACAAACTGAAAGATTGACATTAAAGTTAACTTTGATAATGACTTAGCTTTTATAAGCTACGCCTTGTTTTTAAGACATGGCGCAACAGTTTTGTTCACTTGCTGTATATTTCCAATTTCCCAAAAATATGGTCGTACTTCCTGGTCATAATAAAAATAAAACACCAGAGTTGGAAAATATTTATGTTGTTGGTTTGCTGCCAGGTGGGTCCGTAATCCGTGTATCTACCGTCCAATTGTTTTTCTTTATTATACACGTAAACGGAAGAGCGTCTGAGAGGCGTTTTTGCTTTTTACCTTACTAAATTGTCAAATGGTCCTTGGAGCGAGGTGAAACTCACGGAAGTGATTTCAAAACAAAAGCACACGTTTGCTAAAATCACACTTTTAATCACTACAGTATCCTGCTGAAGGACCGGTGATTATTATAAACAAGGGGAATTTAGCGATCACAACGAAAACGGCCAAGACAGATATTGAGCCCAGAAAATGGATGTTATTAAGGGCTGTAAACAGGGGCGGACTGGGGGGAAAAAGTGGCCCGGGAATTAATTGACAGACAGGCCCACTTAATGCGCGGCATGTATCGGCCGGCCGGCGACGAAAGTATGTTACTTAACAAAAAACCCTATGCATTTTATGTTATTTTGGACAATTATTCATATAGTAATCACATTGAGCCCTTGAGTTGCCTAGAGCAAAATAGTTACGGCATATATTTAGTGATTGTAATGTTAACAGATCATTGATGCAATAACATTTTGACCCAATTTGCCTGACTTGACACATGGAATAAAACATGGG
The DNA here is from genome assembly GCF_902827115.2 of Pseudochaenichthys georgianus. Taxonomy (NCBI): domain Eukaryota; kingdom Metazoa; phylum Chordata; class Actinopteri; order Perciformes; family Channichthyidae; genus Pseudochaenichthys; species Pseudochaenichthys georgianus. The sequence goes on along the minus strand of NC_047518.2, from coordinate 42,256,397 downwards.
CGTAGGAAGCATCCTCAATGTGGGTGAGACAATTTAACAGGAGGTGTGGGCAGGTGGTGTACCTCACCTCCTCTAGGGGGGTCCGGGGGCAAGTTCCCCTGGGAAGATATTTTTTTAAATGTTGAAGTTAAATGCATCAATCTGGTGCACTTTGAGAGCAAAATTAGGGACTAACTCTATGGCAGTCAGTAGGGGCTTGGACTGTGAGCCGGAGGGTCGCCGGTTTAAGTCCCCGACCAGACCTATTTGGAGTGTGGACTTCTACTTGGAGAGGTCCCAGTTCACCTCCTGCCGTGGTGCCCTTGAGCAAGGCACCACACATTGGTGTTTATGTGATGTGAAATCTGAAAACGTTTTTTAAAAATACAATAATACTTTATTCCGAGTGTTCTTGCTTTTCTCTTTGAAAGTCATCACATAACGGCATTGTAATACATGGTTCGGCTGCATTAAATATTACATATCTGCCGTAATTCTCTATTTATAGAGCCCTGCTAAGAAGACTTCTAGACAAACAGGAGAACTGCCGCCAAAACTGAAGATGTGACGTGGATCATAAATATATAAGCAATTAAACAACATCTTACATTTCTTTTCAAACAATACGTCTCCTTGCAGTATCAACACTAATTCGGCTGACTTTTATATTTGATCCAATTGGTAGATAGGCTGTATTGACACCATAACGGTGCACAGCTGATAGAAAGGGACACCTGGTGGTTAAAGCACGTTATTGAATTGTCTTATTTTATTATTATATATTAATAGGAGGATGTGCAAAACAGACAAACTAATAAGGCTTAATTTAAACATTAAAGAGTACTTTAGGTTAAGGTCTTCTTTTGAATAAGAAAAAAGCTTTAAGAAGAATATGGAGGGATGAAACCCTCTTGAAACCGCAGGTCCTTCCTTCCTGCAGCGGTCAGACTTTACAACCAGCACTGCCCCTAGTAGACCCTCCTACACACACCACAACACAGACTATAACACCCCTTGCTGCTAAATACAAACCAACTTTGTGCAATATGTGCTATATGTGCAATATATATATGCTATTAATAACTGTGACATTTATACCTGGCCACTAAATCAATATATATATATATGCCGTTTTGTTTTTTATCTGTATTTTTGAAAATTATGTAACTTTTTATCTTTTTTTTAGCATATTGTCTTTTTTAACGCATGTAAGATATGCAACACTAAGCTGTCTGTGGCTCTTTCCTGCTGTAACGCTGCACATTTCCCCTCTGTGGAACTAATAAAGGTATTCTGATTCTTTAATGGTCACACATGCAGAGCACACAGCACACACAGTGACATTTGTATCTACAGATTAATATTAAGCCTGATAAAGTACTTAACGTCTAATATATTGCTTTCCTGCAATGTTAACTATGTTTCAGCACAATTTGTTTATTATTTGTTTATTATTAAACTGATATTATACATATGTATTATACTCTTATAAGATGTAGCCTATGTAGAAAGTATAAGAAATGTGCAGAATGACAGTTTAATGGTGGAGTACACACACATATTGATAGATGTCTTGTAATGCACTGTTGAGGAACCTGCGACCCAAGTTCTTCATTCATTGCATACAGTAGTTGTGTATAATATTGTGGGAATCTGACGTCATTGTCACCTGACAGTGTCACCTGATGCGGTCACATGACCGGTGACCAGGTAAACAGGAAGCCATAAAAAGTTTGCCGTCAGTTAAAAAAAAAAGTCTCTCTTGGCTGCTTGTCACTGGTCTTCTCCCTCTCACAACGGTAGGAATAACAGTAGTGATGGCAAAATGAAGCTATGAATGAAGCGTCGAACCACTTGGACAATTGTGTCGGAAATAGGTTCATTTCTCGAAGCTTCAGTTACAGCGACCTCTCCTGGCGAAGTGCAAGGCTGCAGTGGGTTTAACGTATCTTTGTCTTGAAAAATATTCGATGCACACACACACTAAGACTGAATATCATGTTCTATTTTCAATTAAAGATTGATAATTGTGTGTATTGGGTTATTGAGAAGAGACTAGAGAGTGCTAGACATTTTTTTGGGCTGAGAGGGCCTTTTATCAGTTATTACAGTTGAAAAGCAATGATTAAAAGTTTAACTATTCCGGGCTTTGAACCAGCTGCGCGGAGGACATCGCTGCATCCTGGCCGCCGGCTCTATCCACTGGGCTATGTATTCCTTAGACCATTGAAGTGTTTTTATATTACTCATTTTCTTTTTGTTCACAGCTTCTCCACATTTCGAAGTGTTTCACGAGCCATAACGACCTATCTTTCTTCCTGGCTTGCTCTATAATGATCCAATTCAAATGCAATGCCAACAACAACTCAACAGCAACAACAACCCACACATTGCGCAGTATTTAGAGCGGTTATAAAGTGTTGAAGCGCTCACATTTGAAACTGTTTCAACCTGTCACCTGTCAGAATCGAGACGAGGCAGTGCATTGAATCGTGTGAATGGACCGTGAACCAGTCAAGTGATTCATTCAGGAAATGAAGCAGTTGCTGGTTCGGACGTCACATGTCACGTGACTTGAAGCAGTTGCTGCTTCGGACGTCACATGTCACGTGATTTGAAGCAAGCTTCGAAGCACTGCTTCTATGGAATAGGAAGTCCAGGGTTGAAGCTCCGTTCGAAGCTTCAGTGTCAAACTGCCATCACTAAATAACAGTTTTAAGGTGGTTTTATGGTCTTTTAAATTGACTTATGCAAGTGGCTCATTTAGTTTCGTTTTATTAGGGCGAGTGCAAGACGAGAGTTTACCATTGACGGAGGGAAACTCTCCCGACAGGCACAAGACCGGGTCTGTTATGAGTAATTTTCTTTTAAATGGCGTTTTTAAACCGACGTTTTTAATTGTGTTTTAAGCAACTTATTTATGTGTTTTACAGAGCTTAATGTACACAACCGGCCCAGCTACCCGGGATATTAAGTGACCATTTCCCCGGCAGGATTAAGCTGAGTTGGAAATCTACTCTGTGGAAGTATGCCTTGTTTTTAACTCTTTCATTTTATATTGAATTGGTGAATGAGGCTGGCAACTAACATGTTATGTTATTTCCTTTTCAAAAGGACCAGGCCAGCCACTGTCCTATAGTGTTTGTGTATTTTCTTGTGTATTTTCTTGTTCATTTTCTTCATGTGCAGTGTATGGCAGTATAATCATTTTATTATTTGTGTCGTAGGTTGCGCTCCTCTGCGGCGTAGGCCTGGGCCCGGGTGGAACCCTGCCTGCCTTCAGTTTAGGGACTGCACGGTGTGACACTTTCTTTTCTGTATGCTAAATATCTCACTGTTATTATTTTATAGAGATTGTGGTTTAAATATTGCATGCTTATGTTGTTTTGGTGTGTGGCTTTTCTTGTTTTTGTCCCTCACGATTAGCAGGCACTGCAACCCAGCGGACCGGGCCTGCCCAACTGAGGAGGGCAACTTATATATGTATTGAATTATATTTGCCATTTTTATACTTTACATGAATCAATATTTTAAACGGTTTCCAAACACTTGTTAAATAAAGCTGTGTTATGTTTTTGGAATTCATGCCTCTGTCATAATTGAACTGATTAAGGGAAGCTTTAAAATCAATCCACGACTTACATTTAGGGTCCACGTGGTTCCTCCTGCCCCTTAGCAGGAGGTGGCGTTGTCAGTGACTACCTTTACATATGGCAACCTCAGTCACGGTTACCACAATATGATATGTCAATAAACCTTAGCTTAGAAAATCTTGAAAGGGATATGCAAACTAGTCATTATATACAGTCTTTAATGAACTATTAGTAGAGAATAACGAATAATTGTTACGGTTATCTGAGAGAACCCAAACGCAGGACACGGAAGTGTGTTATAAAGGTTTTATTTGGAGGAGATAATCCGGCTGGAGAGTATCCACTGGAGCGTAATCCACTGAAGAGTATCCTCCGGGGTTTTAATCCACTGGAACGTAATCCATTGAAGCGTAATCCTGGAGCACAAGAAGAACAGGTAAGAATAAATTCAGGTGTAGCGAAAATAGTCACTATACTATAAGAAGGCTGAGAAGGCTAAGAGTTTTACCACTGGGGTTTAACAACGATCTGGCGCTGACAGGTTGTGGAGCCTCCGCTGATATACCATCTGTAATGGCTGATGGGAATCAGGTGTGTTGCAGAGGAGAGTGCTCAACTGTTTGCAGCTGGTGGAGATTTGAGCCGGGAGCCAGGAGTGACAGGCACCACGCCCACACAGACAGGGAAAGGGAAAACACACACACAAGGAAGGTGGCTGGAGAATGCAACCACCACAGTACCCCCCCCTTAAGGGACGCCTCCAGGCGGTCTACCAGGTTTACCAGGTCTTCCAGGGTTATCCCGGTGGAAGTCCCGTATCAGAGATGCGCCCACGATGTCTCGCCGGGGAACCCAACACCTCTCCTCTAGACCATAGCCCTCCCAATCCACCAGATATTGGAATCCCCTTCCACGGCGACGAACGTCCAACAATCGCCTGACGGTGTACGTTGGATGATTATTGATGATGCGGGGGGGTGGGGGAACACTCACTGGAGGAGAGAAAGGACTGCTGGCAACAGGTTTCAACAGAGATACATGAAATGTTGGATGAACCTTCATGTGTGAGGGAAGTTTGAGTTTGACTGCAGATGGATTAATAATGGAGTCGATGATGAAGGGACCGACATACCGTGGGGTACGTTTTTTTGACTCTGTCTTGAGTGGGAGATCTTTGGATGAAAGCCAAACACTCTGACCTGGTAAGTAGTTGGGGGCCTGGGTCCTGTGGCGGTCTGCGATGAGGCGGTTGCGGGCAGCGGAGCGGAGCTGCTCGGGTGTCCCTCCACACCTTACGACAGCGACGAAGGTGGGTCTGAACGGAGGGAACAGCAACTTCCTCTTCCTGGGCTGGAAACAGAGGTGGTTGGAAACCCATGGCACAATGAAAAGGTGAAATACCTGTGGCTGCACTTGGCAGGGAGTTGTGGGCATACTCGATCCATGGCAGATGTGGGACCCATGACGAAGGGTTCTTGAAAGCCACACAACGAAGGGCCGACCCCAGATCCTGGTTGGCCCGTTCTGTTTGCCCGTTCGTCTGAGGATGATAGCCAGATGACAGGCTCACCGATGCTCCCAGAGCCTGACAGAAGGCCTTCCAAACGTGGGAAATGAACTGGGGGCCCCGGTCAGAGACGATGTCGGTGGGGATCCCATGAAGTCGAACTACATGGTTGACCAGAAGATCTGCAGTCTCTCGGGCAGTGGGAAGTTTGGAAAGAGCCACAAAGTGTACCATCTTTGAGAATCTGTCCACAATAGTTAGGATGATGGTATTTCCTTGTGAAAGTGGAAGTCCAGTAACAAAATCCAATGCCACATGCGACCAAGGGCGACTAGGTACTGGCAGTGGGCGAAGCAGGCCAGCGGGAGGCTGGTGGGAGGACTTGGCGCGGGCACACACTGTACAGGCAGCAACAAAGGCCCTGGTGTCTTGAGCCATGGAAGGCCACCAGAAGCGTTGTTTGAGAACGAACAGTGTGCGATGGACACCAGGATGACATGAGAAACGAGAGGTGTGTGCCCACTGCAGGACCTTGGAGCGAACAGGGGTAGGCACAAAAAGACAATTAGCTGGGCAGTTACCTGGGCTAGGCTGCGCTCGCTGGGCCTCCCTGACCAATGACTCAATCTCCAAGGTAACAGCCCCTACCACGCAGGAGGCAGGCAGGATAGTGTCTGGACTGGCAGCTGGTCCATCGGAAGCGAACTGGCGAGAGAGGGCGTCAGGCTTGAGGTTCCGTGACCCTGGACGGTAGGTGAGGGTGAATGAGAAGCGGCCGAAATACAGGGCCCATCGAGCCTGACGGGAGTTAAGGCGCTTGGCAGATTGGATGTACGCCAGGTTCTTGTGGTCCGTCCATACAATAAAAGGGAGTTCAGCTCCCTCCAGCCAGTGCCTCCACTCCTCTAGGGCAAGTTTGACAGCCAGCAGCTCTCTGTTACCCACGTCATAGTTCTTCTCAGCTGGGGTGAGGCGGCGAGAGAAAAATGCACAAGGATGCAATTTTTGGTCTCGTTCCGAGCGCTGGGAAAGAACTGCTCCTACCCCGGTGTTGGAGGCATCGACCTCCACAACGAACTGGCGAGAGGAATCAGGGTGGATGAGCACAGGGGCAGTGGTGAAGAGTCTCTTTAGCTCTGAAAAGGCTGCATCGCACTCTGGGGTCCAGGAAAAGCCAGTTGTGGGGGAAGTGAGTCTGGTTAAAGGACCCGCCACTCTGCTGTAGTCCCTGATGAAGCGCCGATAGAAATTGGCGAAACCAAGAAACTGTTGAAGCAGTTTGACTGAGGTTGGTTTGGGCCACCCCACCACCGCTTGGATCTTCTCAGGGTCGGACCTAAGCTTTCCTTCCTCAACGATGTAGCCCAGGAATGAGACTGTGTTGACATGGAATTCGCATTTCTCCGCCTTTACAAAGAGTCTGTTCTCCCGGAGTCTCTGCAGCACCTGCCTGACATGGATAATGTGCTCCTCCTTGTTACGAGAGAATATGAGGATGTCATCCAGGTAGACAAAGACTGATCGGTTGAGGAGGTCACGGAGCACATCGTTCACCATTGACTGAAAGACTGCAGGGGCATTCGTCAGTCCAAAAGGCATCACCAGATACTCGAAGTGACCGAGTGGTGTGTTAAAGGCCGTCTTCCACTCGTCCCCTTCTCGGATTCTGACGAGGTGGTAGGCATTGCGGAGGTCCAGTTTGGAAAAAATGGTGGCTTCCTGGAGGGGTTCAAAGGCGGAGTTAATGAGGGGTAGTGGGTATTTGTTTTTTACAGTAATGGCATTGAGACCCCTGTAATCAATGCAGGGCCGCAGTGAGCGGTCCTTCTTGGAGACGAAGAAAAACCCAGCACCGACCGGGGAGGAGGATGGCCGAATGACACCAGCAGCCAGGGAGTCATGGATGTAATTTTCCATGGATTTTCTCTCAGGGCGAGATAGGTTGAACAGACGTGAGGAAGGCAGAGGGGCCCCGGGAAGGAGGTCAATGGGACAGTCGTAGGGTCGATGAGGAGGAAGAGAAAGAGCTCGCTGTTTACTGAACACCTCTCCTAGGTTATGATATTCAGTGGGGACAGATGACAGGTCAGGCGGCTCGATCTTGAGTGGTGGAGAGGCGGCCTCTGCTGGCGGTAGGGCAGACTGCAGGCATGAGGATAAGCAAAAAGAACTCCAACTAATGATCTTGCCAGTTACCCAATCAATCTGGGGGTTGTGAGTTCTTAACCAGGGATGGCCCAACACTATGGGGGCCTGAGGTGAGGAAATTAGGTGAAACTGAATAAACTCACGATGGTTTCCAGACAGAATGAGGTTTACTGGCTTGGTGCGGTGAGTGACTTGGGCCAGGAATTTTCCATTTAGAGCATTAGCACTAAGAGGTGAATCTAACACTTCGCAGGAAATTCCTGCCTGAGCTGCAATGTCAATGTCCAAAAAATTCTCATCCGCCCCCGAGTCCACTAAGGCGAGCAGGGGTAGGGACTGTTGGTTGCAGCAAAGCATGGCTTCTAGCTGCGTTCTGGGTCGGGGGTTGAGAGAGGAGGAAGGGCTCGCCAGAATCCCCACAGCTACTGACGAGCCTGACCTTTTGGCAGACTAGGACAGGAGGAAACGAGATGACTGGTTTGGCTGCAATAAACACATTCCCCAGCATGGATCCTTCTAGCACGCTCAGATGGTGAGAGGCGGGCCCTTCCCACTTGCATGGGCTCATCTCCATGGGATGAGGCTGAGTAAGGAGTCGGGAAAGATCGGGGAATAGGGGTAGTGGCGGTTCCAATTTGGGGATCAAGTGAGAAGTCGCTGGGATTGGAGTGACGGCTAGTCCTATCCCTACGTCTCTCTCTGAGGCGATTATCAATCTTAATGGCTGTGGCTATTAAATTATCCAAGCTACCTGGATCATCCCTAGCCGCTAGCTCGTCTTTAATTGCTTCGTTCAGCCCCTGAAGAAAAGCATCCTGTAGTGACTCGTTATTCCAGCGTGAGTCGGAAGCCACTGTTCTAAACTCCACTGAAAATTCGGCTACACTACGGGAGCCCTGCCGGAGAGAAAGAAGGCGCCTAGCAGCATCCCTCCCCCGTACCGGGTGATCAAAAACTTTTTTCATTTCGGAAATGAAAGTATCATATGACCAGCAAATGTGTGGCTGGCTCTCCCTAACAGCTGTAGCCCAATCTAAAGCTCTCCCCCTCAACAGGCTCATTACATATGCTACCCTAGCCCCATCTGTGTGATAAGTACTAGGCTGCTGCTCAAAAACTAACGTACACTGGAACAAAAAGGCTCTACAATTACCCAAATCTCCAGCGTATCGTTCAGGTGTGGGAATGACAGCCTCTCGTAGCTGATGGAGGAGTGCGGCAGGAGGGGGGGAGGGGCTGTCGGCTGTGCAGCGTGCTGCGGAGGAAAAGCCTGTGAAGTGAGCAGTTCTACCTGCGTGCCGATTCTTTGCACATTAACGGAGAGGTTCCGGAGAGTCTCCAATGCCTCACGGAGAACTGTATCATGATGCCCCACGAGAGCGCCTTGACTGGCCAGGGCTTGGCAGAGTTCGTCCGTAGTTTTGGCCTGGTAGCCGGTGTCCGCTGGGTCCATACTGGCCAGATCGTTCTGTTACGGTTATCTGAGAGAACCCAAACGCAGGACACGGCAGTGTGTTATAAAGGTTTTATTTGGAGGAGATAATCCGGCTGGAGAGTATCCACTGGAGCGTAATCCACTGAAGAGTATCCTCCGGAGTTTTAATCCACTGGAACGTAATCCACTGAAGCGTAATCCTGGAGCACAAGAAGAACAGGTAAGAATAAATTCAGGTGTAGCGAAAATAGTCACTATACTATAAGAAGGCTGAGAAGGCTAAGAGTTTTACCACTGGGGTTTAACAACGATCTGGCGCTGACAGGTTGTGGAGCCTCCGCTGATATACCATCTGTAATGGCTGATGGGAATCAGGTGTGTTGCAGAGGAGAGTGCTCAACTGTTTGCAGCTGGTGGAGATTTGAGCCGGGAGCCAGGAGTGACAGGCACCACGCCCACACAGACAGGGAAAGGGAAAACACACACACAAGGAAGGTGGCTGGAGAATGCAACCACCACAATAATGAATATACTTTATAGGGATCCTATTAATATCTAATAATAAAATAATAACATGCTTTAACCACTAGGTGTCCCTTTATGGTGTAAATACAGCCTATTTACCAATTGGATCAAATATAAAAGTCAGCCGAATTAGTGTTGACACAGCAAGGAGACGTATTGTGTGAAAAGAAATGTAAGATGTTGTTTAATTGCTTATACATTTATGATCCACGTCACATCTTCAGTTTTGGCAGCAGTTCTCCTGTTTGTCTAGAAGTCTTCTCAGCAGGGCTCTATAAATAGAGAATTACGGCAGATATGTAATATTTAATGCAGCCGAACCGTGTATTACAATGCCGTTATGTGATGACTTTCAAAGAGAAAAGCAAGCACACTCGGAATAAAGTATTATTGTATTTTTAAAAGACGTTTTCAGATTTCACATCACATAAACACCAAATCCCAGCATGCATTGCGGCTAAACCATCCAATCATCGAGCTGAGGATCTTGCCTAGTCTGTTTCCGGTTTCGTTTATGACCGATGTATTTTGTTATACACACATTCCTTCACATTTACATTTTAATTAGCATTAAAGTATTTCGTGAGGCCTTCTAACATGTTTTTAAATATAACTACGGTTGTAGTTGAAGAGTTTGTAAATTAACATGAACCGAAGCTGTTGCCTGGCAACTCAATCGCACAACGTCACGTCCGTTAATTCCACATTCACACACACGGATTAACATCGATTTAATACATTAATGTAGCCTTTGTTTCTGCTAAAAGAGGTGTCGACCAGCTGGGGCAACAAGAAAATCGGCGTAATCGAGTTTGACTATTACAAAATAAATCATTACGTCGGAGTAGCATTTTGTTGGTATTTCCGGTTATTTCTCCACTGGTTAACATGGGTTAACAATACCGTGTAACTGTCACGTTTGAAATCGTGACATCTTCACGTCTCCCAGCATGGTAAATCGTCACATGTGCACGTCTTGCCGTGATACCGGAGGAGGCAGCGGGAGGGTTAACTCAGCCTCTGAGAAGAGGAGAGTGCACCGCCTTTCACGCACCGCCTTTCATGCACCGCCTTCACTGTGTTTACCTTCAGAATCATTAGAAAGGCTAAAGAGCGGTCTGGCTGATGTGTTTTAACCATACACACTTCTACACACACACACGATTTAAACGCAGACTTTTGTTCCTCCATGTTACGTTGTTATTGTTTGACTGACCGGACCCGCACATTTTTTTCAAACGCTCCCCTTTTTGGTCCATCTGCGTGGTTTTGTGCGCTGCGATGATTCGGCTGTACCTTTAGTAATGAATTATAAATGTTGTGTGGAAATCTTTCCACCAATAACTCCAATAAGTAATCCAAAATGTATTCACTTCAGGTTTACGAAAGTAACTGTAATCAGATTACTTGTTTTTCAAATGTAACGCGAGCTGAACAGTTACTTGATTTTTGTATTCTGATTACGTAATACATGTATTCCGTTACAACCCAACCCTGGCCTCACCCCACTGGGCTGGGCCGGAACACTTACAAATGTGGGCCGGTAGGATTTAGGAAAACAAATAAAATAAAAATTGTTATACACTTTTTTTTTTGTTGGCCCTCCGGCCCACACACAGCACCGGCCCACCGGGGAAACTCCCGGTATTCCCAATGGCCAGTCCGCCCCTGGCTGTAAATATAATAGGCTTGTTTGAGACAAGCAAGACCTGCGCAGACCTGCGCAAAAGTTTGTTGTTATTTTGTGTCAGTTTTACGTCGCCACATCCATTCCCATTTTTCATCATTGTTCCACAATGTTTATCATCATGAAATTAATATCTATATATTTTATACTATACTGCTTACCGTTTTCATACTTTATATATCTTAGCATATTCATACACACTGTTCATACTGCTCACAGGCTGATGAGTGTATTCATACCCCACTGTTTATTCATCATTCAATTCATTCTATATGTTATTCTGTAGATTGTGTACATTACTTTCCACTTTACTGCTTGTTGCACCTGGTTAGAAGCTAAACTGCATTTCGTTGTCTCAGTACCTGTAATATGTGCAATAACAATAAAGGTTCTCTATAAGTTAAACCAAATCATTAAAATAAAATCTATTGTAATGTAATGATTTGGTTTAACCTTATTTATTGAATACATCATTTAAAATGGCAAGATTAAATCAAATTACATCCATGTTGTACACATCATAAAGCTTAAAGTGGCAGCTAAAGAATTAACACAGCAGCAGGTCTGTTCAATGCATGCTCATGAAGCTTCATGTGTGCGGATCTGAAGGGACTGATCATTTGTAGCCTGTCCACCTATCAGTTTTGCAAACATTAAGAGGGAGGAGCATTTCTAATTATGGAACCCAGTCACTGGTGTGGTTCATCATCATGACTGAATTAACAAACCTATATAAAGCAATGGAGATCACCTTTGTCTACAGTGGGTAAAATGGAATTTGCGCCATTGCAAACCCAGCCAGTCAAGCCGACTCCGAGTCCGAGCTGTCCGACTTAAGACGAGCTTTTTGACACCTCCCCCGGCTGCGATCGGCTACTCTCGTCTACTTTCGAGGCGAGCCGCAATGTGTCTCAAACAAGCCTACTGTGACGTGAATGCGCCTGCATGGGCACTGATTAACTGAAACAGGTGTGTTAATCAGCGGAGGAACTCACAGCTGGGAAACTGACAGCGGAGAGAGAAAAGGCAGTGGAGAACTGTGAATGGAGGTTGGAGGACGCTACATGTGACTCGGCACTCTTTTGGGTGGGAGGGTGTCGTTCGCAGCGGATAGAGCTGCCGGCGACGAAGACAGCCAGACAGGAAAGACGTTAGAGTGTCAGGATCAGGAGGCCTGTTACCTCCTATCGATAGTCAGGGCCGGGATTTTAGTGAGTGCGATCTCTCCTTACGCACGGCGGTGCCCAAGCAACACGGACACCAGCTGTAGTGACTCAGTTCACGTCGTCCAGCGAAGCTGATCCCCGGGGAGTTGGACGGCGTCCCAAGCGTAGACCCCGGGGGAGGGTCTCGCCAACTGGCGAGTTACGTATACCCATTTATATTGTTGTATGTCTGATTTTAGAAGTATTTTACAGTGTATGGAAGGAGAGCAGCAGGGGAGAGGCTACCACGAATTGGAGCTCTCGTCCTAAATTGTTGGTTGGGTCATTGCAGTGTGTGTGTGCTGTGTGTGTTCATTTTGCCTAGTTGTGTGCCTCCGGCAGAGGGTGTTTGCATGCCGTGTTCTTGGTGTGGTGTGCCGCGTTAAACGCTAGTGAAACTAGCCCTGCTGAAGTGTATTTAAAAGTGGACTCCACAGTCTAGTGGGGGTTTCTGGTGCCCCGTGGACTCGCTTCCTCTTGTTTGCTCTCCTCTTACCAATTAACTGTGTTGTTAAAATAAAGATTGCCCTATATTTTGTACAAAGCTCCCTCTGTATTTATTGGAAGGTTCTGACAAAGTGGTAGTGTTTCCTGCCACACCTGAAGCGAATCCAACATATATTACAATAATAAGCCTATGTCTAAAATGGACAACATTGTTAGGAGATTTAAACTATAGCCTACAGCGGTTCTGCACTGCGGTCACCTCAGCCGCCTCTCGAGTTTGTTTTTTCAAATCTGCTGCTCTTCATTATTCCTGCTATATTTGACGAGTGACACAAATATTTGTTACCACAAGTTCTTAAGGAAACTGACACTGTTGGACTCGGTTCTAGTTTGACTTATACCAGAAATAAAGTACTTTTAATGTGTACTTTGTGAGTAATCCTCTGTCAAAGTCCCCTAGTAGCCTACATAATGCATGTTTTCCCGCTATCTTTGATGAATGATAAAAATATAATGTTACCATTAGTTCTTAATGAAATTGATCTGTTTGACTTTGTTTTAGTTAGCCTACTACTTACAATACATTGAAGTACTTCTACTGTGTATTTTTTGAGGAATACTCTGTCAAAGTCCCCTGCTGAGAACACAATCAAGCCACTTCTGCTAAGTTTGATGAGGGAATTCTTTTTTGTTGCCATTAGTTCTTCGTGAGATTGATCCTGTTGGACTCAGTACTAGTGAAACTACCCCCACAAGTACTATGAAGTACTTACTATGTACTTTTCCAGTAATCCTCTGTCAATGTCCCCTCCTGAGAACAAGAATGTATGTTTCTCTGCTATTTTGAATAAGCGTTAAAAAACCTTTCTTCATGAGACTGATATTGTTGGACAGAGTATTTTAAGAGGATATGGTGGACATGATATCAGCAATATTTCCAGTCAGTACTCCGGCAGCAGAATTGTACACATTGGAAAGTCTTTAGAGTCTGGCTAGCTGGTCTATCCTTCAGCACACTGACACACTCTGTCACTCTTCTTGGCTTCTTATGAAGCTGCTGTCTTTTAATATATGATTATTTCTCAGCCGCTAGTTCATTCCTCGCAGATTCTTCAGTCTCATCGGCCTCATCCTTCCATCAGTCCCAGTCAACGCCTCAGCCTCCAGCACACTTCCAGTGTCTGACTCCATATGATATTGTCCTGATGTTGCAGTAGCGTAGGCAGAAATGTACTTTAGGGTGGGCCTGTAAAAAATAGGCTGGGCCAGATTTTTCTTCTGCGCATCAGAAGCTAACAACAATCCCCGCCGGTACCGGTGGCAGATTACTTTTAGAATACTTTCTTTTTCCATAACAGATATGTTTTGGTGCACAGGAGACACGTATGTTACTGTTTTAATGGCTTATCAAGAGCACAAACACAACATCTCGGTGTCATTCTGGACAGCTCTCTCATCTGCACCCCACATAAAAAACATCACCCGGACTGCATTCTTTGTACTGTCTTAAAACCTTTCCTGGAATATGTTATGAATTGTAAGGTGTCCTTGGGTGCTTTGAAAGGCGCCCCTAAATTATCATTATTATGTATTATTATCTGAAATGATGCAATAACTTTTAAAACTTTTTCCATTCACTTTGATTTGATCCCGTTATAAATGTCATCATTTCGATAATACATAAATGCTACATAAACGTTATCTTCCACATTTTATCTAACCATCTCCGTTTCTAACTTTCAATATATTTTGAAAGATATCTCTCTCATCTGCGTGCGGGGGCGGGGCCTCACAGACACGCTGCAGTGCAGTGTGCACACAGTTCTGCCGGTAATGAATATTGCATTTTGTGAGGAAACTTTTCCACCAATAAGTATTCCAAAATGTATTCACTTCAGGTTTACGAAAGTAACTGTAATCAGATTACTCGTTTTTCAAATGTAACGGCAGCTGAATACACTTGATTTTTGTATTCTGAATACGTAATGCTGTTACATGTATTCCGTTACAACCCAACCCTGTGTATATGTCTCCGGACTGTCCACCAGCAGATGAAAAACACCCACCTCTCCGCCTCTTCCAAGGGACGATCGAGGGAACCGTGCGGCAGAGTTTCCGTTAACATTTTTTTTCTTCTGACAGCCCAGCAGCAGGAGAGGTGGGGAGAGGGAGACGTGGGGAGAGGGAGGCGGGGTTATTTCATCGTTATCAGAAAATGATTGTATAGATCGCTGCTAGATGAGGGCAGTGGGGGCTCTTGTTGTTTTTTAAAACCAAAGTTCATTAGTGAACTTTGAGCCATCATTTATTTTGCAGGCAGCTCTCTGCCTCTCTCACGTTATTATGGCGCGCGCCGGAACCAACAATCAGTTTTTAGCGTAAATGAGTTCGGTTCAGAGGACAAAGCACATACAACATTAAATAAACTCGATATTTGTTCACTTGAATTTCACTTTGAAAGCTTGGATATTCTCAATGGGTGAATACATTTTTTTTATAATAATAATAAAATAATGAAAACAAATAATCTTTTTTTTTTTTTTAAATGACACGGAAGCTTTCTCAGGGTGACACGTCTGGCACTGCAGGATTCAGGAGTCCCTGGCGGCGTAGTGTGTTACTGATGGTAGCCTTTGTTACTTTGGTCCCAGCTCTCTGCAGGTCATTGATTAGGTCCCCCCGTGTGGTTCTGGGATTTTTGCTCACCATTCTTGTGATCATTTTGACCCCACGGGGTGAGATCTTGCGTGGAGCCCCAGATCGAGGGAGATTATCAGTGGTCTAATATGTCTTCCATTTTCTAATAATTGCTCCCACAGTTGATTTCTTCACACCAAGCTGCTTACCTATTGCAGATGCAGTCTTCCCAGCCTGGTGCAGGTCTACCATTTTGTTTCTGGTGTCCTTTGACAGCTCTTTGGTCTTGGCCATAGTGGAGTTTGGAGTGTGACTGTTTGAGGTTGTGGACAGGTGTCTTTCATACTGATAACGAGTTCAAACAGGTGCCATTAATACAGTTAACAAGTGGAGGACAGAGGAGGCTCTTAAAGAAGAAGTTACAAGTCTGTGAGAGCCAGAAATCTTGTTTGTTTGTAGGTGACCAAATACTTATTTTACCGAGGAATTTACCAATTAATTCATTAAAAATCCTACAATGTGATTTCCTGGATTCTTTCCCCCCCATTCTGTCTCTCATAGTTGAAGTGTACCTAGGATGAACATTACAGGCCTCTCATCTTTTTAAGTGGGAGAACTTGCACAATATCTAGATTTATTTTCTGTCTCCATTCATTCCACTGAGCTGAGGTGGGAGCTCGGGGGCGGGGCTTAAGGGGTGCGTGCTCTGTGAAAATCACATATTACACATATTTCTGGATCCATTCCATATTTTAAAACGCAAACATTGACACTTTATGATTATTATGATTATTAATAATAATGTTTTTGTGTGTGGTTTAGGAAGGGCGGCGCCCTAGCGCCCTCTATAGGCCAGCCGCCACTGCTTATAATGTAGGCTAAGTCTCGTGTCTTCTATTAAATGGCTCTGGGTGGGGGCAGAGCCATTTAATAGAAGAGTTACGACATCTCCGTTCACTCCAATGGACCACTTTTTTACAGCAATGGCGGATCGTGGAGCCTCTCAATCGTTCCCCGGAAGTTAGCGCCAAGGCTGGCAGAGCTGTGGAGTTGCAGCATAATAGACCGTTCGTGACGGACTTTTAAAGGTAAGAAGAAGTTTAAAGATTTATATTGCGGATATTATCAGTACATCTGATTCAAATGAACATGTGTATTGAAGGATGTCAGTGGATTATCCCTATATTAGTAGATTTAGGGAACGTTTACAGATAACGGATCAAGCTAGCATACCGAAGCAAGTTAGCAACACACGTTGAACAGCCTTTTAATTGTAAATTCCGTTCTCTTAATGTCATTTCGTCCAACATGTTGAATTAGAGAAGAGGGGCTTCTAAACGGGATTGTATGCGGGGGTGGAGGGAGTTAAATATTAGATAAATATAACTTTGGTGCGTGTTTTTAGCAGAGCCATATTGTGTCCTTGTGATTCTGTTGATTATTACCTGTCTGTATAATGTTGCAGCTCAGCTGATTTTGGATTGATGGCAAAGGGAGAGGGACTTAAGTGAGAGTGAAAACACAAGGTAAGTTTAATACTACTGTTTTATATAGGTAAACACCTTATCTCCCCAAGGCATTTCCCATCCAACAGGTGTGCTGTGTGTGTGTGTATAACCCTTTCTCCTGTCTGTTACTCCCTCTTTCAGCACAAGAACCAGAGGGGGATTCAATGGAGCCTGAATACCTGCACTGAGACCCTCACCCTGCACCCTGAGTCTCAACTCTCAGTGTTTTTCAAGCATTTCCCTGTTTTTTTGTATTAAACAAAACATTAAGCTTTCCCAATGGTGTGGTTTTCGTTTTATGAAAAAGTGCAAATGCAGTGTTTGTATATAATTACATCACATATTTTGTTGCTGTTGGTCGTGAAATTGCTCCTGCTGACTTGAGCCAGCCATTTTTTCCTCTGCTCTGTGTCAGTGGGGAAGCCGTACATTCGTACTCCTTTCTCTGAGCGATTTGAGCATCTCCAGGCAGCCCATGGTGGCGACGAGGAGGCAGCACAGCAAACCAGGACAACACGGAGGAAAAGGCACCGACAAACTGCATGATATGCTATTCAATGTTTATTGAATTCCATGTATTTGCAATGGATGTTCCTAAAACAACACATTTAACATCATCATTATCATCATATGCTGCTAGTCCTTTGATAGTCACCTGTCGGTCTCCTGTCCTTTCTGAAAGCCATAAAGACGACATTAGTCATTTAGATAACTTGTGTCCTCAATTACTCGATTACTGAAACTACCATGAATTTAAGAAAATGGTAGAAATGAATCCAATCTGAATTTTAAAGCATTACTTTAGATCCCCTCCCTCTAAATGTATCAATAAACATTAGAAAGTGATGCTCCTGACTACCATACAAGTTTAAGAAGATAATATTGGTTTGAAATAATTCAAAGCTATAAATAAACAGCAACAGGCTCTTTAACCAAGGCACTGTTAGCCTAACATGTAGACTAGTTGTTCACACTAATCCTAATATTATCACTTAATATTAGCAAATTCGATTTTATTTTTTAAAAGATGTTGATGTAAATACATACACATATCGATTTGTTGTATAAATATTGCAAATCAAAACCTTTATTCACTAATAATTACCAAAAATCGTAGTTCTCTCGTTATCAATGCATTCACATTGCCCGCCATGAACTTCCGGGGAACGATCCTCGTCTACATGAACCACGTGACGATAACCGTTTTTGGACTTCCGTTGTCGTAACTCTTCTATCTATATGGCGCTGGGTGCGGGGCGAACGCAGTAACCACTCCGCCAACGCCACAGTCACCCCAGTCGTGCGGACTGGATGAGAATGTCTGGCGGACCGGATGTGGCTCGCGTGCCGCCAGTTGGTGGTCACTGGGATAGACGATAAGTAAAGCAAGAGAAAGAACTTTAAACATAAAAATGGTCATCCATACATTTTCTCCCTCCTTTCCAGACTCAATGGAGCAATTTATTAAATACAATTCTTCAATTTTGAGTGGTGCTTATTTTGTATAACCGTGTGTAATATTGTACATTCTGTCATTTTACAGGGGCATCAAATGAATCTGCTGGAGTTTGGAGGGTGAGACTTTATCTGTTGGCATTGGCGGACCAATCGTCCATCCAGCACCTACAGAGAGCAGCTGACTGTCAAGAGAAGGTTTAGGTAAATAATTAAATATAGGTTTGAAAAAATGAGCATCCACTTGAGACTGATTCATTATCTGCACAGAAAATGCACACAATTTTTGCACACCATTCAATGAAGACTTTTCAATGTTTGATATGAATATTATTTCTGTATGGCCTGGGTGCAAGGTTGAAAACATTAAAAAATAATCTCTGTAATCCATCACCTCCACTTTTGGCAGCAATGCTTACCTTTACTGCCTAAAAACACATTATGCCTATTCTATCATTGGCTTGCATTGTTCAAATATTAATAATAGCTTTTTTCCATTCATAACAAAGTCAATGTCTAGGATGCGCCTTCATTCATATGGCACCTTTTTTGACCATATGTTCATAAATGTATATTTTTCACGTCATATAAAGACACGATATATGGCTTAGAATCTAAATCATAGTTATTTATAGAGCCAGTATATTGACTGACACCTTCTTTCTTTTTTTACAGGAATCCCAGCTCATAACCAGCAAGGGGTTGTTTCAGAACAAAGCTATGTCAAGCTCTCAATGACTCTTTTAGAGTTCAACAGCTATGTTTGCCAACGTTTTCCTACAATTCCCTTGAATATGATTGGGTTCACTCTGGCAACTCCAGGCTACTAATGCAACTGCAGGCTACTACTATGGCAGACCTTAAAAGATCTGTTGGCAGGAGCAGGGTTTATATAATCCCGCAGACATACCAACATCATTAGTGGTGAGTTGTTGTTTTGAGCCTATTCTTTATTACTGTTACTATGTTATAAATTCTACATATATCTATGTTATACTTAATTCTTTAATATTAGGAGATTGATATTGGTTACTTTTTAAGCTGCTTGTTTCGTCCATCAAGTTCTCCTAAACTTTTTTATCATCCAACCCACAGATGGCCTCATCTTCTGCCTCTGCGGTCCTTAGACCTGCAGGAGCACCCTCTGCCTCGGCCACCTCTACCTTGGCCACTGATTCCGAAGGAGCACCCCCGCCTCGGCCACTGATTCCGAAGGAGCACCCTCTGCCTCGGTCACTGATTCCGAAGGAGCACCCTCTGCCTCGGCCGCCTCTACCTCGGCCACTGATTCCGAAGGAGCACCCTCTGCCTTGGCCACTGATTCCGAAGGAGCACCCTCTGCCTTGGCCACTGATTCCGAAGGAGCACCCTCTGCCTCGGCCGCCTCTACCTCGGCCACTGATTCCGAAGGAGCACCCTCTGCCTTGGCCACTGATTCCGAAGGAGCACCCTCTGCCTCGGTCACTGATTCCGAAGGAGCACCCTCTGCCTCGGCCGCCTCTACCTCGGCCACTGATTCCGAAGGAGCACCCTCTACCTTGGCCGCCTCTACCTCGGCCACTGATTCCGAAGGAGCACCCTCTACCTTGGCCGCCTCTACCTCGGCCACTGATTCCGAAGGAGCACCCTCTGCCTCGGCCGCCTCTACCTCGGCCACTGATTCCGAAGGAGCACCCTCTGCCTCGGCCGCCTCTACCTCGGCCACTGATTCCGAAGGAGCACCCTCTGCCTCGGCCGCCTCTACCTCGGCCACTGATTCCGAAGGAGCACCCTCTACCTCGGCCGCCACTGACACTGCGGGATCAACCGCTGCTCCCATACCCCGATCAACTTCTGTATCTATGGACGCTGATGTATGTAAAAAATATGTTATTATGAATTCATCTCAGGAGATTTTCGAAAATAAACATAGTAAAATACGGTTGGATGTAATTGTTACCTCTTGTCAATCAACAGGTGGAAAGTTTGCATTCCGCACAATGGGTAAATGCTGGGACTCCAGAGGTAAAGCTTTATATGGCTGTATAGTTCAGTATTTGTAGTGTATATACGTTTTAATAAGGACATTAACATTTCATGGACCATTTTTACTTTCAAGGTCTTTTACAGAAGGTCACGTTTGGAACAACCAAACAGGTATTTATAGATAATGGTGTTTTATACATAATTAACACAGTGTATTGGTTTTGAATGTAAGCAAACTGAATACCCTGTTCTCACCCTTTATATATAATTATATATATTATAATAATTATATATATATTATATAATATTATTATTATATATTATTTATATATCCTCTTAAAAATAAAGAAACATGTTTTTTTTCTAGGAATTCATTCAATGACTTTTTAATTGATGATTCTGATGAGGAGAAAGAGGGCGAGGACGAGGCTTTTGGGGCTTTGGAAAGTCATGTCTTTCCCGTGGTAAGTTTTATTTGACAACGTTTGTTTCCAGGAACTGATAATGACACTTACTAAATGCAATAATTTCGCTACATTTCCGAAAGCACCAGTACCCAAGACAGACAACCCCTCTTCACCAATCACCAGTCATGTATAATGGACTTTATACATTTTAAATGATTTAGGAAGAAGTGGATCTGGCCGTCCTTTTAAGTGACTTCAGAAAGGAATTCGTTTCTGATGGCCAAGTCAGTAATATCTGCATCAGGAGGAAGAAACTTCTTGAGAGTGCAATACAAGCCATCTCAAGGATTACATTCTGCTGGAACAATTCCCCCTACATAGAATTTGCAGGAGAAGGTGGAGATGACATGGGTGGACGACAGAGAGAGTTTTTCAGGTCTGAATAACCTCATTTAGTGTATGATTCTTAATCATAATGTGTCCTCGTTTTCAGGTTGACTGCAAAGTTATAGTACTGTATTTTGTTCTCAATTGATTTATTGTAGACACTTGATGATAGAAGTACAAACATCCATGGGAATATTCGAGGGAAAGGCTGGTCAGGTCTTCCTTACCTATGACCAAGCGGCATGAGATGGCCACAAGTATTTCCAAGCAGGCCGCCTAATTGCGTGGTCAGTGGCACACGGAGGTCCGTGTATCAAAGCCCTGGATCCCAGCCTGTACCAGCTGATGTGCGGCCAGGAGCCTCAACTGGAGCAATTTGACTGCAGTGTGCCGCCTGATCCGGATGTTCAAAGCAGAGCAAAAAGGGTGCCTGATTATTTTTATGTTATTAATTAATATTTGTTAGGATTTGATAGAAAAAATACATTCCTTCTTGGTCAGTGAAAGTTTGTAAAAGCATAAAAAGCATTTCTACTAAACCTTTGTAATTTATCAATCTGGCTACATTATTTTATCTCTAAGATCCTACAGTGCAAGACTGCAGAGGACCTGTCTGCCCTCCAGCAAGACTTGGGGGACTGGATCTCTGAGTATGGCGTCCCTGGCATCTTCAGTGCCACTATCGGAGAAATGTAGTTAAGCACTACATACTTCTCAGGTAAACAAAAACACTTGTAAACAAAAAAATATAAAGTCATAGACATTATAAAACAATGTTAATATAAAAGCCATAACTTACTGTATGCTACTAATATTTAACATTTTGAACACTGAATATTTTGTGTTTTACTTAAAGTAGGTTAAAATGTTGCAAATTATGTATGCTCTTTCCTATTATCACTGCTTTTTAGTCTTTTCCAAAAAAACACATCAGTTTTTCTTTGATCTTTGTTGGCTTATAGAACGGCCAAGATGGTGAACCAATTCACGGAGGGCATTAATGCTTTTGGGAACCTGTGGGACCTGGTCAGGATCAACTGGATTGCCTTCCTTCCCTGCTTTATCAACATGAGGACCCCGCTGACAAAATCCTCATTTAAGGCCATATTCAAATATGAATACAGTCCAAGAGGAACAAATTACCGGGAAAAAGAGGAGGACACGATATACAGCTGAGAGTTGGTCCTAAACCTCATCGAAGGTACATTTTATACCTTTAGGAAAATGTAAAAGCACCTCATATGAAATGACTATAACTCAGTAAATACTGTTATTGATGGATGCTTTACAAAAAAAAAATCGATTTAATTTAATATCAATGTAGCTAATGCAAATACAAAAAGGGGCAAATACACATGTTGTCAATATACCATAAAGCCAAATAAATGTAAACTACTTTATTGATTAACGTTTGATGCTAAATTACTTTAGTGATATTATTATGTTCCACATTTGACTTTAAACATGAAAATAAATATTATTCCAATATACACTTTTGTCATTGGCAGACAGACTGACTGAACTGACATTTGAGGACCTGCTGATTTTCGTCACTGGGGCAGATGAAGTTCCAACGCTTGGCTTTCCAAACAAGCCCTCCATTGACTTTTATACACAGGAGGCCGGCGTGCGTCGTTTGCCATATGCCTCAACCTGTGCTGACGTTGTTCCTACCAAGAGGCATCACAGAGGAACACGAGCTTCACAACATACTGAACCAGTCATTGAAAGACTCGTGGGGCTTTTTAAAGGTCTAGAAAAATAGACAAGGAGGAAGAGAGGAGTAGGAGGAGGTTTGGGATGGTGTGCAGAGTATGACGATAAGATGAGGGAGAAAGTATTACTGCAATTTTGCACTGGGTGAAATTTGACATTGCCATAAATATGGAAACTTTGTTTGAACTTTGTCACCAACATTGTCAGGAAGTGCACTAATGATACCTCAATTGTTGCTTTGTTCTCGACGGTTCATTTTTGACTCCCTACTTATAAATGCTCTGATGTTAATACCATATGTTATTGCAAAGCCCGTCATACAAAGTTTAAAAAGAATGTTACTTTAATAAAAGTACATTGGATGTAACATTGTGCAAAATGTCCCTTATGCTGCTGCTGGTAAAGATAGGGATAAATGTAACTCCTGGCCGGTAGCTAAATGTATAATAATATATCATTTATTTGTTGTTTTATTTGTTCATAAACTTAAGTCATTCTACAAGTTGCAGTTTTATGGGCGTTCAAGTGCCAAACAATTTCTTGTCCTGTGAGCAGTAACTTCTAACTTGGCCCTGTGTTAAGAGGGACCTTGTATTAGCCTGGTTCGGAAGCTCAGAATTGTGTTCCATTCATTTGATTTGTTAAGTACTTCAAACATGATATGTATGTTGACATATGCTGCAAGTCCACCTATAGGAATAATACATCTGATTTTACATTTACTTGGTGCTATGATTTAAATGTACTTAACAAAATGAAGATAACAAATTACTTGCAAATTCAAGTAACACATTACATAAAAGGAGAGATGTTGAGTAAAAGAACATTATTAGTAATTTCTTCTAGAATTTAAACACATAATATGGGAGCCGTGTGGTGCAGTGGATTAATGCGCTGATCTTCAAATCAGAAGATAGCAAGTTCGAGTCCCACTGTAGTCAGCATGTCGTTGTGTCCCTGAGACACTTGTCCCTGAGACACTTCACCCCAAAATGCTCCTGTGGGGATTGTCCACAGTACTGAGTATGTAAGTCGCTTTGGATAAAAGCGTCTAACAAGAAACATGTAATAATCAAAGTATTATTTACTGAACCAAAAAGTATTTTTTCTAGTGTGTATTTTCAATGGTGTTACCCAGTGTAGTTGGGGAGAACGGTATTGGAAACAGAAGAGGAGAGGAGGGAGATAGAAGCAGGGAAGAAAGGAGGAGTGTGGATGGTCACGACACAGACACAGACCGGTTCTTTAAAACGTGCGTTTGTTCTTGGAGTTATATCTTGTAGCCTATCATTTACAGTAATAGTGAATAATATCCCCTCACACTTAATAGTTTTTTGCAGTCACATTATGTTCTTTCAATTAGAACATGTTTTGAATCCGTCTAACACAAAGCAGATACCTGTCCTTTAAGTCAGTTGTTCCAGTCATTCCATTTTGGAGATCTTGCTGTTGTTCAGAGCTCAGGATAATGTGTGGCACTATCACTGCTCGTTCAAGATCATCATTGTTTGCTTGCAACTGATCGAGCCGTATGCCATGTCTTGCCAAGCCATTTTCAATATTTTCTTGGCTGTAGGGATCATTTCCAAAGACATTGTCTATAGCTGTTGAATGTTGCTCCCTGTTGGCTAGCATGCCCTCCATCCAAATATGTGTTGGTGTACGATTGTTAGCAGTTCTTAGTCTATGGTTGTTCCAGGCATGTCTGAATAAATCTAGTCTTTTTTGGATTTCTGGTTTAAAAATGATTTGTAGTGCCATTTTCTGAATGTCATCTTCGGGGTTCAATATTTGTTCATCTTCAAAGGAATAAAAAATTGTGTAAAAATAGTGCACAACCTGCTGTAAAACATCTCTCCAAAGACGCTCAATATGTTGGTTGTGTACAGATTGGCCTGTAATGTGCCTCACTTCTCCGTTTCCCTGTAGAAGGTTCATCAAGAGGGCAACTAGAGTGTTCTCCCCGCCGTGGTCAGACCTGACTCTGGATGGTAACCCATACCGACAGGTAGCTCGAACAAAATGGGTCAGCACTGTCAAAGCTGTGTTGTCAGTGCCGCAGTTGATAACAGTTACGAGTATGGAGTTCCCATCAATTCCGGCCTGTGTCACAAGCCCCCACCTGTGCAAATAATCGAATGAATAGAACAAGGAATTCATGCATTACATTAAATACCTTAAAGGTTATCTTTATAACATTTGTTCAATATATCCAATACTTCAATAAATGTTGTTGATAAGAAAATGATTGAGATTATATAGTGAAAGAGGAAAATAATAAACAAAACTAGGCTGGATTAGAAGATTATAATTACTACTATAATTGCTTTCTTTCAACTTCAAGAGCTGATTACCGAATGAGACGCATATGGCCATCTATGTGCCACAAGCTGTTAGGAAAGGGCACATAGTAGGTTCTCCTAGCCACAGTCTGGCCCCATCTCTGTGCTGCTGCAGCTGGATTGATTTGCTTTAGTGTCTCTAACTCTTCTTCTTTGTACCACAATCCCTTCTGCGTGCAGGTATGCCCTCATCATCTGAAAGTGGTTAATTTAAAAGACACATAAGATACAGAACATTTTCTATAAAATGTTATATATAAAAAAACTCTAAAAGGGAATATAAACTAGTATGCTTACTTCTGAACCTGATCTAGGAAACTGGTTGTGGAGTCTCCTGACATGCTCATCTAGGTCAGGATCACTAATGGTAGTGAATCTGTTCCTTGCTGAAGTATTTAAACTTTAAAGACATCATTTTTTTATGAAGGAATGAGGAGGAACAGCCCAACATCCTTGCCATTGCTCTCACGGTAAAACCTTGACCTAGGAGCAGCTCAATTTGCCCCCTCGTTATGTCAAAAGCAGGTCTTCCTCGTCTTCTTTATGATATGGAAATAAAAAAGGAAAATATATAATATATCAATTATATAAACATGTATAATTATTATAACAGTTCATCAGAATGTTCATCAACAGAACAATGAGTTTTTAAATATTAAGTAAGTCTGTGAACAGGTCACATTAATATTCATGTGAGTTCAAAGTTATATAAACTGGTAAAAAAGTGGCGTAGTAATCAGCCGCGAACCGCTTCAACGCGTGTATGTTGGTGTATTGTATTCACGGCATTCATTTTGTTATTCTACAGTATTGTTGTTTATAGTTATTAACACAATTTGTCTTCTTTGAAATTGAAAAAGATATCGCATTGTGTTTGTTACTTTCGTTGCAGTTGTATGTCTTAAGTGTAATTTGGCTTGGCTTCCTATTCATGGACATGCTTTTATTTTGAAGGAGAGGTAGCGCTGTTGACAGGAAGTTGTTGTTGCTTTGGAAACAACGTGACGGAGATTAACGGAGAAAAGTAATATCTTCTTATACGTCTCAGTACAACGCCCGCCATCTTGTGTTTGAACTTCTGTGAAGATTGATGGGCGAGGTCTATCTTAAGAGCCAATAGGAGACCGATAGGCATCCACTAGTTAACTAGTTGCAGTTCATATGGCTCACTAGTGAACGTGAAGGCCATACACGTTCACTAGTGAGCCTATATATGCAAATGAAGCAGGTGTATGGAGTCAGATTTGGGTCAATATTCTAGCGCGTAAAACAAGCTACTCACGAGCGGAAAATGTGCTTTTACACGCGCATAAAAGGACCCTCGCGCGCAGATTAAACCCCCGCGAGCGGCTCTGCGCCCGCAAGCGGCTCTGCGCTCGCTCGCGAGAGAGAGAGCCCTCTTGCTTGCTCGCGGGAGTGGCCTCGCGGAGTCTGTCTACGCGCGCGTGAAAAGTTTCTGGCACTTTGGGGCGGAGCCACTAGACTTTGATTGACAGCTGCAAGGAAACCCGGAGTTGCCAGGTTTGATAAATGCCTGAACTACCAAGAGCCGAGGAGTGACGGCAGCAAAATCAGTTGGACGAGATTGAATAGTAAAGTTGTCCATATGTGTATAATTGTTGCATTTAAGTGATATATTGGTTGTACAAATAGTTTTTTTATTTGCTTGATACAAAAGGACATTCTTTATAACCAATTGCTTTATTATCACGCATTTGTAATATTTGTATGCTAGAACTTTTTGTATTATTTTTGAAAAATAAAAAATAAATAAATAGCTCACTTGTCATTCATTTTAATCCTTAATTATCCATCCAACACTGAAAAGGTGGTCCTTGTGAAGAGTCTCATCACTATATTCCCTCAGCTGAAAGTCATTTACAACAATAGTTTGCTGAAGATTAAGTTTGTTTTAACCAAGGTATAAGGTTTTTTTAGGTGTGATTTTATGAATTATCTATTCTGTCAACATTTGATGAATTAGACAAATAATGTTTTTAAATGTTAACAATTATTTTGTGCTAATGAAATCCTTGTAAATAAATGTCCAATGAATGTATTCTTGCATTCGATTTTTTGAATAAAAACCATATCCACCACCTGGTACTTCCAGTAATCGTCATTGACACACAATGTGCAGATATAACACAATCAAATGTTAATTCTGGTTAAAGAAATATAACACAAAATGTGCAGAAATAACAAATGAGTGTGTTCATCTTGGTTACACATTTATGACACACAATGTGTAAAATGTGCACATTGTGTGTTAGGGGCATGTAACACATTTTGTGTGTAAAAATAATTTACACTTAAATAAACACAACACGTGTTGTCCCTGAGCACACTCTGTAGGTGTGTTGAAATTCAACACATGTTGTGTCATATTTGACACATCCCTTCTAAGAGTGTACAGCAGACAGTAGCTAGCAATTTTCGACAGATACAGCCCACTCAAAAATATATTGTTTTATATAAAATACAATTATATATGCAATTTTCGACAGATACAGCCCACTCAAACATATATTGTTTTATATAAAATAAATGTATATATATATATATATATTAGCTGTACACTTTACGAATATAATAGTTTTTTATGGACAATTTTACCATTCAATCTCGTCCAACTGATTTTGCTGCCGTCACTCCTCGGCTCTTGGTAGTGCAGGCATTTATCAAACCTGGCAACTCCGGGTTTCCTTGCAGCTGTCAATCAAAGTCCAGTGGCTCCGCTCCAAAATCCCAGAAACTTTTCACGCGCGCGTAGACAGTCTCCGCGAGGCTGACACTCCCGCGAGCGAGCAAGAAGGCTGTCTCTCTCGCGAGCGAGCCGCTCGCGGGGGTTTAATCTGCGCGCGAGGGTCATTTAATGCGCGTGTAAAAGCACATTTTCCGCTCGTGAGTAGCTTGTTTTACGCGCTAGAATATTGACCCAAATCTGACTCCATACAGGCGGGACCCAGATTCTGATTGGTCAGTTCAGCTCTGTGAGGGAGAGCCTGAGGGGGAGTTCTCCTGCGATGTTTTTAGCAACTATGGCAAGCCATTTGAGTATTTATTCAATTTCCTTGATATCAGACGGCAGCGGCCTACACTAGTTGGCTCTTTGATTTCACTTGTTGGATATATGGTCAAACTAGTTAGGCACTCTGCTTTACTAGTTAAATAAAACATTTCACTAGTCGCTCTTTTTCAGCAACTAGTGGCACTTTTGTCCGACTAGTTACCACGTATGCCTTACTAGTGACGCCAGGAGCAGCACTAGTAATGCCAAAGTCCCAACGTGTACGCTTTTTGATGAACTAGTAGCCCTCTGACCGTACTAGTGACCCTAAAATAAAATATCACTGTGTGTTCCACTTGAAATCATATCCAATCGGCTCGGCATAATCAGTGAATCCTCGTCTTCCTCCGAGTTTATTTTGCAAGTCAAGGTAAGTTGTTTCAGTTGAATAATGATGCTTTTAAAAATCGGGCGGTCAACTTTAACTTATTACCACATTTGAACACGGTTTTTAACTTTCATTACCTTGCATTGAAGAGGCAACAAAGCTGTTCAGTTTCCCCGCAGTTGCACAGGAGGAGGATATTGCTCACAATATGATAGCAGCAGCAAGAATACGACCATACGAGCAAATGTGTAGCGCACATAATACAGAGGGCAATCACAGCGGCTTTGATTAGGCTTTATGTGTGGGAACATTTCCAGACATCATGACCTGAAAAAACTGAAACGTTGACTTGCATTATGTCAACAAAGTTCACATTGCTGTATTAGGTTAGTTGAAAGCAATAATATTAAGTTGAACCTAATGTTTTTCATTTAAACTTGATATTATTGCTTTGAACCTAATACAGCTATGTGAGATTTGTTTACATGATACATTTAAATAAAGTCAACGTTTCAGTTTTATCAGTGTGCGAATCATTCAATAATCTTTAAAACTAAGCTAAGATGTTATAATAAAGATTTAAAAAAATTATCTTACTCGTTTGTTATGCATCTCTTTACTACAACACATCTATATTATCTCTCCCCAGAAGACAAGGAAAAACTAGCATTTATTTAGTTGTGAGTAATCATAATTAATCAGATTATTATTGTAATATTGTGAATGAATTGACAGCACTATCTTAGATATACAGTTCTGAGGGTTGTTTACTCTGTGCTAAAGTACATATAATGATCCCATTTATCACCAGTTATTAATTCCTATACTTATAGTTAACTTCTGGAACATGACTGTTGTTTCTGAGATGAATTGCATAAAGTAATAAAGATGACAATGTTCGTTTCTTCAGGAGTTGACTCTATCGTGTGTCTCATCAAGAGCAATGACGCACAGTTCAGTTCTGCCTCAGCTGCCTCTGCTGGGCACGTGTTCGGCTTACACCTACCGTAAGTAGGATCTGGCTTTATCTATGGTGTCTTTGTTATAAAACACTGAAGTGGTTAACATGTGGTTTGCAATTTGTGACACCACTTGGATGTTAAGGCAGAATGATGTGTGTGCAGAGTTTGACACTAGAAGGCTGTTTTTACAATCAAAAAAGAACCTCAGATTGTAAATCCTGCAAGTATGAGGTGATTTTGCGACATCACAACTACTTTGGAGACAAACATGGTGCAGTATGCCTACTAATGTGATAAGGAAACCTGAAGTCTCCAGAGGAAACATACAGCAGAGAACTGACCCCTTGGTAAATAAGACAATTGTTTGAAAAAGAAAATGCACATTTGTAGATTACAGATTGTTCATGGAGGCTAGAAACATTATTGTTGAAAAGCTCTATCAGACAACAATTGACCAATCAAAACTTGTGTGTGTTGTGGATTTTTTCACGACATAGTGTCAATAAAATATCCAGTGCTGTTGAATGGGATGCTATTTATGTGTTAATTAGTGACTGATTGCAAACCTCTTTACCCAATGAACTAAAAAACGAGTTGATATGTCGATGTTCTGTTCACAACTTGTGTTGGCTGCCCTCAAGCGGCCAACGTTTTTTTTCATGTTCATCGATTACATTTTTTTTTTCCATCCACCAAATATTTATTTATTTCAAATGTCTCATTCACAGAGAATGTGGCCTTGCGTGGAAAAGCAAGCCAGTCAGGGCGTAATCCAGACTATTATGGAGACACAAACAAAGCTATTGATGGAAGCCCTACATCGTCACCTCCATCATCATCACCAACAGAGCAGACTGCTGTGCAGAAAGGCTCAACGGGGCAGAGGTTCACATCGGCAACTCTTTAAAAGACAATGGCGCGGCAAACCCAGTGTGACTGGCTGCAATGATTTCTTGATTACAAGGTTAACCCCAGGAAATAATTTAGCAGCATCCAGATCGTGATTACTTCGCTGTCGAAAAGAATGTCTTCAGAAAGTGTTAGAATAACTCTGTATTGCTACCGTTCTAGTACTGCTGTAGCAGCACAGGGAGAAAGTAAACACACAGATTCCCTGAGAAAAAGGGGAGTGGCTAATAAAGCACCTCTGAGAGAAGCTGGAGGAAACCAATCAAGAAAATGATTGGCACCTGTGTGCTGTTAAAATGAGGACAGCATGAAATTCGAAGGGAGGAGAAAGAAGCAAGAGGAAATCGGAATCTAACAAGGAGGAAAGTGGATTCTTGAGGACATCAGATGAATCAGGCTATTTTTGGGAGTTTTTACCACTGAACCCAGGAGCTGTTGGGGAAACGTTTTAACTTTCCCCTAGTGATGGCGAGATGAAGCCTTATGATGCTTTGAAGTAGTGATGGCAAAATGAAGCTTTGAATGAAGCATCGAACCACTTAAATAGGTTCATTTCTCGAAGCTTCAGTTACAGCGACCTCTCCTGGCGAAGTGCAAGGCTGCAGTGGGTTTAACGTATCTTTGCCTTGAAAAATATTCGATGCACACACACACTAAGACTGAATATCATGTTCTATTTGCAAATAAAGATTGATAATTGTGTGTATTGGGTTATTGAGAAGAGACTAGAGAGTGTTGGACATTTTTTTGGGAGGAGAGGGCCTTTTATCAGTTATTAAAGTTGAAAAGCAATGATTAAAATACATCCATTCTGGGTTTTGAACCAGCTGCGCGGAGGACATCGCCCCATTCGGGCCGCCGGCTCTATCCACTGGGCTATCTATTCCTTAAAATATTGAACTGTTTTTATATGACTGATGACTTTTTTTCTTTTTGTTCACAACTTCTCCACATTTCGAAGTGTTTCCCGAGCCATAACGACCTATCTTTCTTAGTGGCTTGCTCTATAATGATACTACAATTCAAATGCAATACCAACAACAACTCAACAGCAACAACGCAAACAACCCACACATTGCGCATTGTTTAGAGCGGTCATACAGTGTTGAAGCGCTCAAATTCTAAACTGTTTCAACCTGTCACCTGTCAGAATCGAGACGAGGCAGTGCATTGAATCGCGTGAATGGACCGCAAACCAGTCAAGTGATTCATTCAGTAAATGAAGCAGTTGCTGGTTCGGACGTCACATGTCATGTGATTTGAAGCAGTTGCTGCTTCTGACGTCATATGTCACGTGATTTGAAGCAAGCTTCGAAGCACTGCTTCTATGGAATAGGAAGTCCAGGGTTGAAGCTCCGTTCGAAGCTTCAGTGTCAAACTGCCATCACTACTTTGAAGCTTTCCAGCCAATTGGTTCACAAAAGGGTTCATCTCATGAGGCTTCATCATGGGCTTCATTTGAACACAAACCCCCTGTTGGTCAAAGTGTGTAAAACAGGCAGATTGGACATCTCAACAGTGTGCTCTCTCATACCGAGTTCCCAATGAGTAAAGCCTTAGAATAACTCTAAACAACGAACATTAAATCATATTTTCATGTAAACAATATTGTATTTATTCCAGTTTAATGATTGTGATTGAAAAGCCTAAGGAGGCTGGTAAACATTGCAAAGAGGGATTTGTATTCCTTACTAATATTCGTAAACTTAACCATGTTGTCGCCTGAGAAAGGCTAAACCATATCAAAGAATACATTTATTAACTACATTATCTCATTTAACTGTAGCTTTTATAAACAACAACAAATACGTATTGTTCAGTCGTTGAACCAGGGACCCTGCGGTCACAAGTCAACTGCTTTCCAGCTGAGCCACAGCACACACACTGAATGTCCCTGAAAACACTGCAACATATGTATTCCTGTATTTATTGATGTTTTTATTCCTACATTTATTTATGCTTGTATCTATTTATACTTATGACATGTTCTGACCTCTATAAATGAGGGTCTGAGCTCTCTTGATTCCATCGTGTCACCGGGCCCAGGTACAGGAGGGGTAATATGGTTCTTATTATACATCCATGGGTATTATGAGCGTTGTGGTTCAACCGATCTGAATCGCTCGTCACGTGGTATCGACAGGCAGCGAGGCTTCGTTTGTCATCGATGACGTCACTGGCCCAAAACGATACAAGCCTCGATACATGCTTCACAAAAAGCTTCGGGGATTACTTGACACACGCTCCGATTTATTATTAGTTATTCTCACTACACCAATATCATTTATCCTCCTCTTGCACTCTACACACACACCACACTCTGGACTGGAAAAACAGAACTTTACAACTTTACTTTCACACATCCTTATCCCTTGAACTACACTCTTAAACTGAGTGACAAAGGACAAAAAAGACTTCTTGATTTGTTTGTGTATGTATTGGATTTAAGTTTTTCTGGTAAATGGTCGGTGACATGAGTTGTTTGTTTAATGTCCTGATTATTATTTGAAATTAAAAAATACAGACATTTTATTTTGAAAGTGAATTGGTTGATTATTTTTCCTTTGAAAACTTCAGTAGCTAGGTCACCGGACTATCCCTCTGTTTCTGCGTGTCTAAGGATATCAGTTTTTTTACAGATGGCTATATTAAATATTCCTCTGTCTGGCGCCCAAGTTTAATTTATTCATTCAGGAATAAGACCTACGCTACACTGCAGTTATTTCAACTTTATGTATGTCCTCCTTTTCCTTTCTTTTAGGGTTGGTGTGATTTCTCATATCCCTGCAGGCAGGTCTTTAAAATGACTTTTACCAAACTTGTAGAGGGACGATACGTGATGGTTTCCCTACCTGGTTCAAGAAGAGTCCTTATACTCTGTGAGGTGGAAGTCTACGGGTACCGTGCTCCAACTGGTGAGAATTGAAAACAAAGCCACTTAATACTTTATTTTCTATCTATCTATCCTCGTCTTTCTATACACACAGTCATCACTGTATAATTTTGAAAGCATTGCTTACAATGCCATTGATGGAAATCCTGCAAGTGCCTGGGGCCAGGGTTCTTGTACCCACACAAAGTCCAACTTTAACCCCTGGTGGCGACTGGACCTCGGCAAAACCCACAAAATAAATTCTGTTAACATAACCAACACACATAGATTCTGTCCCACATCGACTTAATGGAGCTGAGATCAGAATTGGAGATTCTCTTGAAAACAATGGCAACAACAATCCCATGTAGTTCACAGTCCTTTAAATGTATAACTACTGTGGCTTAAAGTTTGGATTTGATGAATATCTGTTATTGGTTTTGTTTTGAACAACCAATGTTTGCTACATAATAAAACAATATATTGATTTGGCAATAGTTAAGTAACTAATTTCTATGAAATGATTTTCAATCTGGCTTCAAACCCATGCACAGTACTGAAACAGCCCTTTTAAGAGTTTTTAATGATCTGCTCCTAGCCGCCGACTCAGGTAGCCCAGCTGTCCTGGTGCTGTTAGACCTGACTTCTGCATTCAACACTGTGGACCATAGCATCCTGTTGTCGCGGCTTGAACAGTCCGCAGGCATGTTCAGGCAAGGATGGGGCATCACAGGCCCCATCCTTTTTCGACTGTACATACTGCCCCTAGGTTTAATTCTCACAAAACATAATATCCCCTTCCATTGTTACGCTGACGATGTACAGATCTATCTGCCTCTCAATAAAAATGCCAACTCACTACAGCAGTTGATTGACTGCTTAACATAGATTAAATCCTGGCTGAGCCAAAACTTCCTCACCCTCAACGAGAGCAAGACCGAGGTCATCTTTTTTGGACCCCAACCTCCAGCCTCTCCGGTTGATATTCTGGGCTCCCTCAATAAAAACATCCTCCCCTCTGTCATGAACCTTGGAGTGACCTTCAATAGCGCTTTTAAATTTGACAAGCAGGTCAGCACCGTAGTCGAGACCTGCTTTTTTAAAATACGACTATTGGCTAAGACCAAGTTGTTTTTATCTTTTGAGGACCTAGAAAGGGTTATTAACGCCTTTGTTACCTCGAGACTGGATTACTGCAATGCTCTGTATGTGGGTATGGACCAGGCCTCAATTAGACACCTGGAGCTAGTGCAGAACGCAGCTGCACGTCTTCTAACTGGCCATAAAAAGCGTGACCACATCACCCCAATTCTGGCCTCATTGCACTGGCTTCCAGTTCGGTTCAGAATAGATTTTAAAATCCTTTTATTTGTTTTCAAAGCCCTAAATGAGCTGGCTCCGGCCTATGTAGCCGAACTCCTCCATCATTACATTACATTACATTGCATTTAGCTGACGCTTTTATCCAAAGCGACTTACAATAAGTACATTCGACCAGGAAGACACAACCTTGAAGAAAACAGAATCATATAAGTACATCAGGTTTCATAGAGCCAAACATTTCAAGTGCTACTCAACTGGCTTTAGAAATTAGATAAGCCAGTCCTTTATTAGTATATAAGTGCTCTGTTAGCAGTTCTTTGTTGGTAATTATATCGCTCGAGGTGGAGTCGAAAGAGATGAGTTTTCAGTCTGCGCCGGAAGATGTGCAGGCTTTCTGCTGTCCTGATGTCAATGGGGAGCTCATTCCACCATTTTGGAGCCAGGATAGCAAACCCACGTGTTTTTGCTGATGGGAACTTGGGTCCCCCTCGCAGCGAGGGTGCAGCGAGTCGTTTGGCTGATGCAGAGCGTAGTGCACGCGCTGGGGTGTACAGTTTAACCATGTCCTGGATATAGGAAGGGCCAGATCCATTCGCAGCATGGTATGCAAGTACCAGTGTCTTGAAGTGGATTCTAGCGGTTACCGGAAGCCAGTGAAGGGAGCGGAGTGGTGTGGGAACATTTAGGAAGGTTGAAGACCAGACGAGCCGCTGCATTCTGGATGAGCTGCAGAGGTCGGATGGCACATGCAGGTAGACCAGCCAGGAGGGAGTTGCAGTAGTCTAGGCGTGAGGTGACGAGAGCCTGGACCAGAACCTGCGTGGCTTTCTGGGTCAGCTGGGGACGCATCCTCCTGATGTTGTAAAGCATCAGCAGCAATGGGTTGTAGCAGCGATGTTTGCAGTGAAGGACAGTTTGTTATCTAGGGTCACACCCAGATTCCTTGCAGTCTGAGTCGGGGAAACAACAGAGGTGCCGATGTTGATTGTCAGGTCAAGAGTGGGACAATCTTTTCCCGGAAGGAAAAGCAGTTCAGTTTTGTCAAGGTTGAACTTGAGGTGATGAGCAGACATCCACTGAGAGATGTCAGCTAGACAAGCAGAGATGCGTGCGACGACCTGGGTCTCTGAGCGGGGAGAGGACAGGATTAGTTGGGTGTCGTCAGCGTAGCAGTGGTATGAAAAACCATGTGGGCTAATGACTGATCCGAGCAAGTTTGGGAGAAGAGGAGGGGACCAAGAACAGAGCCCTGAGGGACCCCTGTAGTTAATTGACAAGGGTCGGACTCTGACCCATGTCCTGCTACACCCCAGGCAGAGCCTTATGGGCTGACCAGCTGCTGCTGGTAGTGCCCAAGACTAGGCTCAAAACCAGAGGGCACCGAGCATTCGCATCAGCTGGCCCTAGGCTCTGGAACACTCTGCCCCTCCATGTGAGGTCGGCCCAGACCCTGGGGGTTTTTAAATATACACTTAAAACTCACTTTTTCTCTCTGGCCTTCTAGGCTTCTCTTATCAAGAATAACTGTTATCCAGGACCTTTTCCCTCTCTAACCTCTCAAGTTTTATTAGAGGGAAACGGTTTGCAGAGTGGCTTAGACAGGCCGGGGAGTGTTACGATTCATAGACGCAGCGTACCTCCCTATCTCTCATCAATTTCCAACTAAGGCTCCAGTGGGGACTTTGTTCCCTGAGTGTGCCTCTCCACCTATGTTTCTTACTCTCTTACTTGCTACTCTTTGCCCTCAACCTATTCTAAGGGAGTGCTTGTTCTTCTGTTTGTCTGTGTCTGTGTATTCTCTTGTTCCGATTAACCCAGCCACATATTAACTGGCGGCTTAATAGACTGATGTGTGACTTGTGAATGATAATGAAATGTTGATGAATTCTGCTGACAATGTTTTTGTTTTTCGTTTTTTAAAGATTTTTTTTTTTTTAAAGTAGGACTTAAAAGAGCCGCAACTAGTCTTAAAGGAGCCGCGGGTTGAGTATCGCTGCTCTAGTGAATAGCAAATCAAATACATTTCATTTTTGTTTATCGAGTTAAGCAGCAGGTGGCGCAAATTCTCCATTTTGAAAAAAAACATTAAACCATGGCAGAAGAGACGATGAAGCAATTCAAAGAGCACCAGTGGAAGTTTAAACAGTGAAAAACAACGCGTGAAGGTCACATGATGTTTTGGGGCACTGAGGTGAATTCTTTTATTTTCTATCATTTAATCATCTCATCGGCGTAGCAGAAGCTTCAGTGGATATTTGAAGTCACATGCTTTAAAATGAGTGTGAACTGTACCGACTGTAACTGACGGCAAGGTTAATTATTGTGGAAGGATGGACCCCATCCTGCAACAAAAAAAGGTGGCCCCGTGGGAAAGGGAGAAAAGAAAGAAGCGAGGAGGAAGCACCAAAATGTGCTAAAATCACGGATTTATTCAGAACCCCCCGTAAAGTATAGAATGACGAAGCAGAAAAATAATAAAACATATGTAGTAAAATATGATATAACAGTATTTACATTGCATTTGATCTGGGGTTAAACTCTGGATTTTATTTTATTTTGCACTAAAGAGGAAATATTATGCAAATGTTCAGGTTCACACCTATACACACACAACAGAAGAGGGGAACCTCCTACAAGCATAATAGGGCCTCTTTAACTGGTGCTGGAAAGAGTGTTTCTGTATGGTTACATCATGGCACCCTGTGTTCTGTATTTGATGGTGACCACTCATGTGTGCATTTTAGGACATGGTTATGTATATATTAGGGCTGTCAGTCGATTAAAATATTTAATCGCGATTAATCGCATGATTGTCCATAGTTAATCGCGATTAATCCCAAATTAATTTTAGGACATGGTTATGTATATATATATATTATATATAATCATTAAAATATCTAAATTGACTTGAATTGCAGGACAAATAGTGTGTCATTCTTATTAACCTTGTCTTCCTTTCTCTTCGCTCAGTGCAGCATGCCAGAGATCTGGGACATTGAGGATTCCCAAAACGTTGGTAAAGTTCCCCTTTGCACCCACATGTCCAGAAGCTCACGACCCCACTTCACCACAGTCTTCTCTAACGACATCTACAAAGTTCTCAAAGTCTCCAAAGATCTCAGATAACACCGTGAGAAGGACTAGTTCAGCACATGTTGATCTTTCACTAGGTTTTGATCAGTCACTGCCATTGCTGCTTTTTACTCAAAGCCCAGCGGTCCCCCCTCTTTGCGGTGCTCTGATTCACTGAGCGGTTGGAAAATTTCGCCCTGACTTCTCAGTATCTGTGGACTGTTGCCAACCATCTTTACTGCTGCATTGTTTTCATACAGCAATGTTTCCATTACGCCAACATGGTTTCCTAGCTTTTTATTGTTCCCTTGGTTCTGTCATATAGAATCTTCACTTTCGGAAACAGTGTTTTCAAAGACATGCTGTTCATACATCCGTATTATTTCTTAATGTTAGGAATTTATTTTCTTTGACTTTGGCTTAAGTACATTTTGTCTGGCAGGCCCAATCATTGATGTCCGCATACTGTGAAGCAATACCCTTTGCATCTTGACACAATCTGACTTCTATTGTTCTGCAGTGTTGATCTGGGGAAAGATTCTTCTGTATACGCTATTTTTATAATGCATTTGTGTGCAAGTATTTTTACGCAAAAGTTGTTGAAATGTTTCTTTAGAGGCCAGCAGTGTTTAAAGAGTCTTTGGAAAATGATGTTCCCATGTTTGGAAGCATTTAAATACAATCTTTACTGCATATAATTCAGCTTTCAGCAGGCAAGCTTTCATTCCTAATCCAGTTATAAAATGGCAGAAAGAGTTGTGTTTTTTTTAAGGCAAAACAAGTAGACTGCCTCTAACTGTGCCCCGTCAGAACTTTTTTGTAAAATACAACTGTATGACCTTAACAAGGTTGTCTTTCTTTCTTATTGCATTTTTTTGCCAAAGGAAATCTTGTTTTTAAAGCTGTGTATTTGGGTTGCTGTAACGGTTAGTGATCAAAAGCTATCAGTTAGTAGGTTTTGTAAAAGTCACCTCAACCTTTTTATAGCAGTAGATTTCATGTAAATGGTAGCAGTCGTTGGTTCCTTCTTCGTGGCACATTAATGACCATTCAATATTTAATGAAATATGTTTTATTGCTTTCTTCCTGAGATTTACCAATGCCCTCACTTAGGTATCCCTCTCCCAGCTATGGGATAGCCAGCTGACAGCTAGCTGACAGCAAACTGATCAAGATACCCCTCTAACAGACACGATGGGGATTGATCTAACTTTGGGTAAGAAAGCTTTCAGATGTTTTTTATAATATTTGTCTATTTTGTCTGCATTTAAAAAAAAAAAAAAAAAAAAAACTTGCCTTCAGAACCATTGCTTTCACTGGTCTTACATTCCCAAAAGGTGTACAAGTCCTGTGTAAAAGCAAAAGTCAAGGCAGACTTTTGTTGCAATCTCCACCAGTAAATCTTGACGTCATGCAATCAATGATATTTAAGATGCACATTTTATTTTGGATGCTTTGTGTACAAATTACAGCATTTTTGCAAATCCATTACATTGAATGCTAATCCAGTGCAGAGCCAAACACCTCCACCTCACAGAGGGTCAGGTACTGCTTTCTTCTAGGGAGACCTATGTAAACATAGCGGCCGTCCATCCCGTTGGGAACCTTGAACTCAGCTGTTTCACCTGCCGGGATGTTGGTGATTAAAGCAAACCTGTAGAAGAAGCAGAAATCAGTACGTTAACCTCAGGAAGGGTTTACTGAAGTAATAGGCTTTTCATTTTAAGTTCAACATGCACTCAAAGCGTCATTAGGTTTCTACAATTTACTTGGTTAGAATGTTGGTTGCAGATCTTTTAATTAGGGCTTGATAATGAACAATATTTATATTTCAGTAATGTTTAAATAAATGTTTTCAAATCATGTCACAGAATCACAATTGACGACCCTCGATCAGGCCTTTAATTTGGCGACCTTGGTATTTGTCCATTTCTGTGATCAGATCAGAACACATTGCAGGAATCATTCATAAATGAAGGGTATTCCCGCTTCAATCCTATTTTCTTGGCAATGTAAGGAGTTTTAATCCAAAATGTAGCACCAGGTAAACTTGAGAGAAAAACTGAATAATTGTTGCTCAAACGTGCTCCAACAAAATACCAATTTAGTGACTTTTAATATTAGTATTGTAATAGGACAGGCTTTAAGTTACCT
Source organism: Pseudochaenichthys georgianus (assembly GCF_902827115.2). NCBI lineage: Eukaryota > Metazoa > Chordata > Actinopteri > Perciformes > Channichthyidae > Pseudochaenichthys > Pseudochaenichthys georgianus. The sequence continues at coordinate 42,216,764 of NC_047518.2, read as the reverse complement.
GGGATTTTCAGCACCATTGTTTACAAGAGAATCTCCAATGCGGATCTCGGCTCCATCGAGTCGTTCGTGGTATGAATCTCGGTTGGTTATCTTAACGGAAAACACTTTGTGTGTTTTGGGCAGAGCCAGCCTCCACCAGGCGTTCAAATCATTGTCTGTGTGACTGCAGGAACCCTGATAATAGTTGGAGTCCCGATTCCCATCAATGGCCTTAGATGCATCTGCATTCCCATGCACTGATGACTGTGCGGCTTTTCCTTGAATGGCCAGGTTACATTCTGCAACAAAAACAAAACAAAGATTTAGGTTAAATCAATAACATGTATGACTCCTGATGCAGATTGTTTTTTATTATTCTGTTTCACCATGACTCTCAAAAGATGTGATTTAATTTTCCGTCAGGATGAAGGACACAAAAGGGATAACCCCACCATATATAAACAAATAACTACCATATATTATTTGTTATTGGAAAAGAGGAATTAAAGTCATTATAATATATTGAGTCTATAGTATATATATATATATATATATATATATATATATAACTACAACTGCACTAAGTTTAACTAAATGTGTCACTCAGTTTTGGCAAATTAAACTTTAAATAAGACCTGTTTTAGTAATCATAAGTGACATGAGAGGCTGGTACATCCTTTCTCTTGTTCCCATCAATGGGACCACATTTTACAACTTGAACATCATGCTGGATTGAAGAAGACTTGAAACAAACGAGATCATAAACTAATAGTTACACTCTTTCCAGCGGTAATACATCAAGTGAGTTGCAGGAAAATGTTCATAGACTTCTTCACAATCAGACTTTTAGAAAGAATGCAGGTTTAAGGCACTTCTGCATTCAGTTAACTATTCAGCCACTTGGCTGACATGACAGTTCCTTGTTTAGATGGAAATCACACATTATTTATGTAAGATCCCAAACCCTCACCAGTTGGGGCATGGTACCCGTAGACTTCCACCTCACAGAGGGCAAGGACCTTTCCTTCACCCGGTATACGCACAGTCACATAACGTCCCTCCACACGATCAGTGAAAGTCAGAGTGTACAATGCCTCGATTGTAGAAATTGTACCAACCCTAAAAGAAGGCGAACAAAAGTGAGAAAGAAAGAAGAACATGAATGACATGTTATACCCCCAAGGCTTCAACAGTTAGATAAAAGGTAACTGGTAATTTCATCATTGACTTCTATACAATCTGACTCCTTTTTGCAATCAGGGGGGCACCCACTGCGAGATATGAAAGACGATGCAAGTTTAACGCACTTCAGCATTGCCTATATTTTTGATAAGCAATGCAAATAAGTAAAATTACATGGTTGAAACATTTAGGAACAGTTTCTATGAGAATCTACTGGCAGAGGTGGGTAGTACATTTACAATTCAGAGGTACTTGTGCTTAACTTGAGTATGTCCATTTAATTCTACTTTCTCCTCCTATTCCTCTACATTTAAATACGGAAACAATGTCATTTTATTCCAGTACATTCATTAAACAGCTTTAGCTACTTTTAACTAAATGTAGCTCAAAATTAAACTAGGGGACTAACTCTTTAAGTCACAAAACAGTCAATGATATAAATAACATTAAACTTGTAAAATGCATGAATATATCTAGAAATGTCACGTACATTTAATCATTAAGTAAATGTTGCTGATAATACTTTTAATTAAGAAACATTTTGAATGCAGGACTTTCCCTTGTAATGAAATATTTTGAAACTAAGGGTATCTGTACTTTACTCAAGTAAAGCATCTTAATACACCTCTGTCTACTGGTGGTGAGCAATTAACAGGGGAGAGGAGAATACAAACAAAATGCTCAGAGAGTTACACAAAACAAATGAATAAAATGTGTGCAGGAAATGTCTTACACTGGGTTTGCTGCACCATTGTCGTCTAAAGAGTTGCCGATGTGGATCTGTGCCCCCACAAGCCTTTCTGGACAGCAGTCTCCTCTGTTGGAGATGATGACGGAGGTGACGACGTAGGGCTCCAGCAGGTCCACTCTCCACCAGGGGTTGCTTTCTGCATCAGTGTGGCTGCACGATCCAGAAAGGAAGTGATGGTCACGGTTTCCATCAATAGCGCTGATGGCAGATCCAAACACGTGGTTATAACGGTCTGACTGGGTCGCTTTTCCACGCAACGCCACGTTTTCTAGTAAAGAGACAGTTGAATATATAATTATAATGCACACATTGGAAAATGGTTTAAGCTACATTAGTGTTCCAACAGAGAACTGGTCCTGAATATTCAACGTACAACAACTAAAGAAAACAGAACCATTTCAATTACATACAGAGAAATGCTGCACGTTTCTCAGAAAGTAAATGACGACTTGATATTAGAACGGTGATCATTAAAAACTATTCCATTGTGAGCTGGGTTGCGCTTTCTGAATTTGCAGCATGTTGCCTCAGCATGCACGTGTTGCCAACTTGATAAAGATGTTTATCAGTGTTTTAATGTCTATGCAGTGTTTTATTTCCAAACGCTGAACACGTGCTGATGAATTGGATTGAATGTGTTTTCTGTGTCGCTTTGCTGGGATTTCTTACATGGCGATGTGTTCACAGTACATTTAAACAGTATTACCACAATAACAATAACTAGTTATTGGAGCAGCAAAACATATACATCTAATGTGAGCAGTGAGATTACAATATTTTGTGCATTACATAACTGCTGAAAGACTACAATCCACAGCATTTTGGAGATAAAGCTATACAGTAGACCAGTGGCTCCCAACCAGGGGTACGGGGACAAAATAAACCATTTTAAATCAATGTAATTAAGCTTGGTGTCCTTCCCCCAGAACGATCAACGTTTAAGAAGGACAAGCAAGGTCGAGTGTCTCTTTAAAAGCTCTAGTCTTTACAAAAGATGTTGAAACTGCTAGAATAAGTGTAAAGGTCAAGATTAAATGCATTTGTATTAAGGGTGACTTATCAACTAAGGAGCAGTTTGTTTAAATACAACTAGAAAAGGGTTTGAAAAGAAACAATGTAGGCGCATCATCACAGATGAGTGAGGGGGCTCTTATAGAATGGAGAGCAGCTCAAGAGGTAAACGAGACGAAAAAGGTTTGGATCTAGACAATTCAACTTACTTTGTATAAACCTGCTTTTCTTGATAATGGACAGCCATACATTCACTTCCCCGTTATGTTTTATAGTGAAGACGTCATATATAAATGATTCATACTCACGATAAGTGGAGGCAGAGCACGTCTCCATGAGGAGCATGAGAAGGAAAACACTGAGTTTCATCATTCTGGATGAGACCTAGGATAGTCATTAATAGAACATATTTAACATAAAACATGTTGCTTTGTTATTTCTGAAAGGCATCATTTAAGAAATTAAAATCAGATCTAAGTGTATTGAATTTCAACATTAAGAACATGAGCCCGCCCCTTATGTCTTTGAGCAATGGGAATTAAGGTTAAAGTTGTACACATATTTAATACAACTGTTAATACAATTAATCCTGCAATTTGAATATATACTTTATGATGAAGACCTTTCAGGAAGAAGAACGAATAATATTATTTTAAATAATTAACAATGGGGAAGAGCTGTTACGGTGAGTGAAGCAAGCAGGACCCAAATGCAGATAACGCTGAAAATGCCTTTATTGCAAGGATAATCTAGAAAACTTGGACAAAACAGAAAACTCACCGGTGAACTCAGTCACAAACAAAAGACGAACCAGCACTGAACACAGGAAGAGACGAGACTAAATACAGGGAGTGGTAATCACAAGACGAGAAACAGCCCGGCAGGGGAGGAGAAACACAAGGGCCACAGGTGAACACAATCAGACAAACCAGGGAAACTAACGACAGGGAGGAAAAACACAGAGGGACCAGGCAATACACAAGGGAGACAGGGAGAACCGAACAGCAAAATAAACCCAAACCTAGACATACAAAACTAAAAACGTGACATAACATGAGAATCGTGACAAGAGCTTGGTTAAATTCTTGACTTGGATATTCCTTCTCTGAGAATACATGATTTTTCATAACCGGTCTGTAAAATATAAAAACTTCAGGGGTGGAAAATAACTAAGTAGATTTACTCAAGTATAGTACTTAAATTACAAATGTAAGGTTCTTGAACTTTACTAAAGTATTTTTGTGCCACTATATTTCTACTCCACTACAACTCAAAGGGACATGTTGTACTTTTTACTTCACTATAGTTATGTTACAGCCAAGGCCAGATTAACCACAGGGCACGTGCCCAGGGGCCCTTGAGCATGTGAGGGCCCTCAAGTGACCACACACACACAAATATGGCAACTGCACTCGTTCACTTTAGTTGTGGTGAAAACAAAGGAAAATGCATTTTTTCAAACCATGCGTTAGCAAGTTTGTTGAAGTTTGTATATATGTACTCACACTGTATAGTTGTGGGATGGAAGATGATCTCAAGGTGAGTGATAGAAGGCTGGCAGGTTTCCCGGGAATCAGAAGAGTCTTGCCTGAGTTCAAAGAACAATCTGGCAATGAGTGAGTGTGCAGGAGAGGCTTATATACTAGCTGATTGGAGATGAAAAGCAGCAAGGAGCCCAGGTGAGCTGACGGTGTGGGTGTGGCTGTCCAGTCGGATGAGGTGGAGGCGGGGTCAGTGGAAAAGTACTGAGGTGCAGCACGTAAGGCGAGAAGCAGACCGTGATAATAAGATCCGGGATCAGCAACTTCTTCTACTGATGTTGGAAAATGTTTATTTCATCTGGTGCTAGCTTCGTTATTGTCGATAAAATGTATAGACTGCCATTTAGAAACATACAGTAAATACAATTCTGCTTCAAACAATAGGGCTAGGCCAAACTGTCCACACTGTAAAAAGGTTTCGATGGTGAAGTCAATAAAACTCTATTTTCTAATGTAATTTATTTGCCCTAAATTGATTTTTTTTCAATGTGCATTTAAATAAGCAACACTTAAGTAATAATGAGAACATGTTTTAAGAACTGATTAATTTATAAATTAATAGTCACATTTTCTGAACTTTCTTATAAATACGTTTTGGAAAACTTCATAACAATGCTTTTGTCAATGCCACGGTCATGACACGCCCTCAAACGCGAATACCGCGGTGTGAGACATCCTGTTCCTCTTTACAGCGATTCATCGGCAGCTGTACATGTGAGGTAAAATAATCTAACATTAGGTTAGAATCAGTGCTTGAATTGGGCCGGTACTCACCGGTACGCGGTACTTCTGATTTGTACCCATCTGTACGGTGGCCCTGAAGTGCAAGACACCACAGCATTTCACAAAACGCTACAGCATTTCAGAAAACGCCACAGCATTTCACAAAACGCCACAGCATTTCACAAAACGCCACAGCATTTCACAAAACGCCACAGCATTTCACAAAACGCTACAGCATTTCACAAAACGCCACAGCATTTCACAAAACGCCACAGCATTTCACAAAACGCTACAGCTTTTCACAAAATGCCACAGCATTTCACAAAACGCCACAGCATTTCAGAAAACGCCACAGCATTTCACAAAACGCCACAGCATTTCACATTGGACGGAAAGGGTATTCCTTAAAGTTTAGGGAGAACACTTCTTGTTTGTGATTGGACAGAGCCAGCCAGAGAAGCACTGCTGTGATTGGTTGTTTTTTGCTGTCAGTCATTAAATGACGCTTCGTGATTGGCCCAACACATCAGCCGTTAGCTGTTAGCACACACACTCAGAGCTCACAGCTCCTCATATCTGTTCAGAAACTGGACAAAAGTTAAACATATACAAAACACAGACTGTCTATGTCATGGCGAATACAGTCGCTGCTTTATTTATGTCTGTATGACGTTATTGTGAGTGTGGACGGAGCAGCTACAGGTTAGTTTAGCCTGATCGATCCGATAGGATTTACATCGAGATACGCCCCGCCCCCTCTCCAGCGTCTTGTTTGAATGACAGGAGTAAACACAGAATTAATGCTTTATTAATTCATGTTTTTTAAGGGGCTTATCTCCATGTAAATACTATGGTAGACCACCCAATATTCGCATCGCTTTAATCGCTCGGGTTTCACCGCGGCTGTCAGCTGTGTTTGATCCCGTCATTCAAACAAGACGCGCTGGAGAGGGGGCGGGGCCTATCTCCATGTACATCCTATGGGAGATACCAACTACAACACAATGAACATATTTGACCGTGATGTAATTGTAATACTGTGGCGTTTTGTGAAATGCTGCGGCGTTTTCTGAAATGCTGTTGTGTTTTCTGAAATGCTGTGGTGTCTTGCACTTCTAGGCCACCGTACCTCTGGTTCCGTTACTTCTTACTGAGTACCGGCACGGTGCCGGTACAGCGGTAATCAGTAGATGCGCCATGACGGCGGCCGGCGAGGTGCCGGCGGATTTGCCCGCCTCGCCCCCCGGAGCAGCCGTCTTCGTCGCCCCAAACACTGCCATCCCTCGGCAAAAGAGAGCCTGCCCAGGTATATTTAAACAAGTTTCCAACTCGCCTGTAGAGTGGGATAAGGCGCTCATTTTGTAGCTCATGGTCTAAAAACAGAGATTGGCTGGAATTTCCTGTAAAAAAGATGCCATCTTCTGCTATGCATGTAGACATTTCGGTTCAAATACATCTAACTCAGATGCCTAATAGAGTTTAAAAGGGGAGTGATTTGTAAAATATCCATAAAGAAAAAGTAAATCTGTTTACAGTTCTGTTTCATATGGATGTTGAGAGGTGTCCATAGATCTCTTCATGCAGCTAAAATCTCGCCGCCTAAGGCAGCAAATTGTCTAGAGCCGGCTCTGACCCACATACTCTAGAATAGCCACACCCGCTAAGAACTACCCTGCTGAAAAAACCAGCTTAGACCAATTTAGCTGGTCAACCAGCCTGACCAACTAAGTTGACCAGCCTGACTGGTTTAGAGGGGTGTTGGACACTTTAGCTAAACCAGCTAAACCATCCATCCTGGTCAGCTAAAACAAACATATCTGGTATGCTGGGCTGGTCAGCAGCATACATCTATCACCAGTTTATGTTTAATAATAGTATTAAATATACCATGCTGGAAGCTTACCAGGATTCCAGGTGACCAGCATACATTGTTTAAATACTGGTATGATTATTTAAACTAGAGAACATAAGTATATTATACTGTAAAGATTCATTGTGCATTTCTGTGTGTTGAAGCCACTTCTTGAAGCAAACTGAAAAGAAATGTACAGATATAAGTACACTGTAAAAAGAAAACTTGACATTTATGTTAACATTTGGGCTACTCTGGTTGCCAGAACCGTTAAAGTATGGTCAAATACATTACAAATTACAGTTGGTTGGTGTAAGGGAAACTTCTGCAGCAATGGAGAGTTAGGACTCAGAGAGACACGAGGAGAGTTGGAGCTTTGATGTGAAACACAGATCTTTAATACAAGCATCGGCAATTACAATGGCAAAAACAAATAGAGCTAGTGTACACGGTGCAGCTGTATTATCTGGGAAATAGAAGAATCGGATCAGGATTCGGTATTGGCAGACAATATCAAATGAATCGGATCATTATTAGCATCAGCACTTGATCACCTTTGTCTGTGTGTGGTGCAGTGGTAAAGTGCTATATATAAGTGGGGAGTGGACCTAACACCCTCTAGGGGGGTCCTCACCTCCTCTTGGAGGTTCCTCACTTCCTCTAGGGGGGTCCGGGGGCATGCTCCCCCGGGACGATTTTTTTTTTTTTTAAATATTGAAGTTAAAAGCATCAATCTGGTGCACTTTGAGAGCAAAATGAAGAGATATATGGATCTATGTGCTCTTTGCTTGATTCATGCCTTCCCAGTCCCTTATCTCGTAGCCTATAAGAGCATGGCACCAGTTGTTGTAGCCAGTTGTGGTGAAGGCATCTGACTTCTTTGAACCGAAATTATTACATGCTTAGCAGAAGATGGCATCTTTTTTACATGAATATTCCAGCCAATCTCTGTTTTGAAACCATGAGCTGCAAAATGAGCGCCTTACCCCACTGTCCAGCAGAGTCCTGCACGGGTCTGATTTTCAAGACCCGCTCCCGCCCCGCACCCGCGGCGTGCAATACCGAACCCGGCCCGCTACCCGCACATATTGCCAATTAGTTCCGCAACCCGACCCGACCCGTCGGCACAAGATCCGCAACCCGACCCGAACCCGCATAGCCTAGCCTATATATGAGTAGTGAAAACGTGCAATTATTAACACATGCAGTTGCATATTTGTCTCAAAAAGCATGGGATGTTGGTTATTTTCTCAATCTAGGAACCAAAAGCCTCCCAGACTTTGGATTTCGCTCTTGAGGAAGTGTTATTGAAAATGCTGTATTCTCCACTAGAGAGCTTCACCTCAGCCATTTCGAATGTGGCACGCACAGCAGCAGATTGATGCGGTGCAGAGGTTATGATTATGCGCGGTCCCGCGGGGGAGAAGTCTGAGGATTTAAACATTAAACTAAATTATTATTATTTTAATATATTTATTATGCAATACCCGCGACCCGACCCGCATCATCTTTGTTTTACCCAGAACCGAACCCGGAAAAAATACCACCCGTGAATCAGCTTTTTTGCGGGTCACCCGTCGGGTACCTGCGGGTACCCAACCCGATGCAGGACTCTGCTGTACTGGCGAGTTGGGTACTTTTTTTAAATATACCTGGGCAGTCTCTGTTTTGCCGAGGTCCTCTGGCACTTGCGGGCCGCTGAGGGGTGGCGGTGTTTGGGGCAATGAAGACGGCTGCGGCTGCTCCGCCTCCGTGGGCGAGGCGGGCAAAGCCGGCGAGTCGGGCGTTAGTGTCCACGACAGTGGCCGCGGGTAACGTAATGTCCCTGATCTGTTATGAATCTGAACTGTTATTACCTTCAGTAGATGCAGTGTTACTGCTGGCGATTAGGGCCGGTTGTTTTAACCATTTTCTGAGTTCCATCATTGACTGCTGTGTAGCACCTTGCAGATGATGAACGCGCAGCGGCACAGGTTTATTGAAACGCACCTGACATAATAACATTATTTACCGTTTAAATTGACCACATAAATTAAGCAGACAATGTCGTTTAACCACAATTACAATTTATTTTATTTCAACTATATTCTTCTTCTTCTTCTTCTTCTTATTATTATTATTATTATTATTATTATTATTATTATTATTATTATTATTATTATTATTATTATTATTATTATTATTATTATTATTATTATTGTTATTATTATGTCACCCTTATGCACCCCAGTAGAACCGCTCCTGAAACAAGCTGTCCAGTTTCCCTGCAGTTGCACATGAGGAGGATATTGCTCATGATATGATAGCAGCAGCAAGAATACGACCAAATACGAGCAAATGTGTAGCGCACATAATACAGAGGGCAATCACAGCGGCTTCGATTAGGCTTTATGTGTGGGAACATTTCCAGACATCATGACCTGAAAAAACTGAAACGTTGACTTGCATTATGTCAACAAAGTTCACATTGCTGTATTACTGTAGGTTAGTTGAAAGCAATAATATTAAGTTGAACCTAATGTTTTTCATTTAAACTTGATATTATTGCTTTAACCCTAATACAGCTATGTGAGATTTGTTTACATGATACATTTAAATAAAGTCAACATTTCAGTTTTTCAGTGTGCAAATAATTCAATAATTTTTAAAACTAAGCTAAGATGTTATAATAAAGATTTAAAAAAATGATCTTACTTGTTTGTTATGCATCTCTTTACTACAACACATCTATATTATCTCTCCCCAGAAGACAAGGAAAAACTAGCATTTATTTAGTTGTGATTATTCATAATTAATCAGATTATTATTGTGATTGATGCTACATTATTAATTGACAGCACTATTTTAGATATACAGTTCTGAGGGTTGTTTATTCTGTGCTAAAGTACATATAATGATCCCATTTATCACCAGTTATTAATTCCTATAGTTATAGTTAACTTCTGGAACATGACTGTTGTTTCTGAGATGAATTGCATAAAGTAATAATGAGGACAATGTTCGTTTCTTCAGGAGTTGGCTCTATCGTGTGTCTCATCAAGAGCAATGACGCACAGTTCAGTTCTGCCTCTGCTGCTCCTGCTGGGCACGTGTTCGGCTTACACCTACCGTAAGTAGGATCTGGCTTTATCTATGGTGTCTTTGTTATAAAACACTGAAGTGGTTAACATGTGGTTTGCAATTTGTGACACCACTTGGATGTTAAGGCAGAATGATGTGTGTGCAAAGTTTGTTTGTTGAAAAGCTGTATCAGACAACAATTGACCAATCAAAACTTGTGTGTGTTGTGGATTTTTTCACGACATAGTGTCAATAAAATATCCAGTGCTGTTGAATGGGATGCTATTTATGTGTTAATTAGTGACTGATTGCAAAAAACGTTACCCAATGAACTACAAAACGAGTTGATATGTCGATGTTCTGTTCACAACTTGTGTTGGCTGCCCTCAAGCGGCCAATGTTTTTTTTCATGTTCATTGATTACATTTTTTGTTCCATCCACCAAATATTTATTTATTTAAAATGTCTCATTCACAGAAAATGTGGCCTTACGTGGAAAAGCAAGCCAATCAGGGCGTAATCCAGACTATTATGGAGACACAAACAAAGCTATTGATGGAAGCCTGATTCTAACTATCTTGCTGGTTCATGCTACTGGTTGGCAGACCAACCCCTGGTGGAGAGTGGACCTGCTGGAGTCCTACATCGTCACCTCCATCATCATCACCAACAGAGCAGGCTGCTGTGCAGAAAGGATCAACGGGGCAGAGGTTCACATCGGCAACTCTTTAAAAGACAATGGCGCAGCACACCCAGTGTGAGTGGCTGCAATAATTTCTTGATTACAAGGTTAACCCCAGGAAATAATTTAGCAGCATCCAGATCGTGATTAATTCGCTGTCGAAAAGAATGTCTCTAGAAAGTGTTCGAATAATGTATAATGTATGACTAAAATGTATACCTTTTTAATACTGCAGTTATTTCAACTTTATGTATTTCCTCCTTTTCCTTTCTTTTAGGGTTGGTGTGATTTCTCATATCCCAGCAGGCAGGTCTTTAAAAATGACTTTTACCAAACTTGTAGAGGGACGATACGTGACGGTTGCTCTACCTGGTTCAAGAAGAGTCCTTATACTCGGTGAGGTGGAAGTCTATGGGTACCGTGCTCCAACTGGTGAGAATTGAAAACAAAGCCACTCAACACTTTATTTTCGGGGTGTTAAATCCTCATCTATACATCTATCTATCCTCATGTTTTTATACAGCTGCAATCACACCAGAGTAACATCTCCATTAACTTGAATGAACAACACAGGCTAAATGGAGAGCATCATGAAAACTATTTATCAATGCTGATGTTTGCAAATGTGTTCTGTTTGCAGGAGAGAACCTGGCACTCCAAGGAAAAGCCTCACAGTCATCACCGCATTCTTTTCAAGGCATTGCTTACAATGCCATTGATGGAAATCGTTTAAGTGCCTGCGGCCAGGGTTCTTGTACCCACACAAAAGCCGACTTTAACCCCTGGTGGCGTCTGGACCTCGGCAAAACCCACAAAATAAATTCTGTTAACATAACCAACACACTAGATAATGTGCCACAACGACTTAACCTCTTAAGCCCTGAGCCTGTTTTTCAGGTTTCAGGCTCGAAAATGCCACTCACACAACAAAGACTATATCTTCACTTCTAAAAGGGGTAAATTAATAATAATTTCTCTCAAAGCAAGGTTACATCTGTGAGTTGGATGTAGAAGTGTCAGAATCAATATAGATGTTTTTATTTTAAAGTAAATTCAGATGGAACATAGTAAAAACATGTAAATTCTAATGTCCGCCTAAAAAAAACCCCATTACTTATAGTGAAAACCACCCTTGAATGATGGGTTAGTAGACTAAAAGCTTTAGGAATCCAAACTATAACATATAATAAGTACCCTGTATCAAGATTGATGCAAAACAAGTGAAATTTGACCTTTTTAGAGAGGTTTAGAAAAATAAAGTCCAGGCGGACTCACCTCTGGGTAATTTGGGAACCATCAGTTCCATTTGAACTTTTTCACTGTAAAAATCATTTTATTACTTTGAATTATCACTATAGGTATTCATTCCATCCAAATACAACAGTTGTGAAAAAAATAAAATATAAAAACATACTGTTATCCTCTTAGGCCCCACGGACCCGAAATCGCGTAATTTGCAGGAAACAACGTCTAAGGAACCTTAATATTTAATAAACTATGAATATTTTATATCCATATAACGGGAAAAAACTCATTTAACTGATCTTTTTCATTTATTTTTAAAAAAAAACACAATGCTAACAGTGAGCCTCTGAATTAGCCCCGAGCGAAAAATGCTAACCTATTACTGCACCGAAAATCACTCCTAGCTCCCTTATTACTTATCCTAGCTGCACATCCAACACATTGTTTATGATCGTAAAGACACAGAATCTAACGGTGCCCACCTCAACACTGAAAGATACAAACTCGCGACGTTATCAACAAAAACGTACATCAAAACAAGTGGCGCTAATGCGCTAGGCTAACATGGCTCACCTTCCTCTTTGTCTGGTCTAAACTGGTCTTCAATGGCATTAAAACGATAAAAACGATGATGTAGTTAATCCATAGGTTAATATCCAATGTGGCTGTGTCCCCTTTGAAATGTTCTGATAATCTATAAGCAATAAAACTGCAATTCCGTTATCTGCTGTCCGCTCTGTGCTCCGTGCGCTCTGGGTGCTGCTTCCTTATGTAGTAAACAATAAGTAAAGTCTGCTGCGTAATGTACTTAAGCTGGCTGGCATTCTTTATACTTTACGCAGGACCATATCTCTGGAACCCATTGGTCGATTTGGGTGATTTACACCTTTTTCTTAACCATTACATCCAATAGAATCGATGGGCAGTTCCCAAATCCACGTAAACATTACCATTGCGGACGTAATAGAGAAGCAAACGAAACATATCTGAAAGTACAAGCCTGGACGGCAAAACTTTATACCCAGTATATTGCCATAAATATGATGATGGATTATCAGTAAACATTTCTACGTGACACAGAGACATTGGATTAACCTTGAGCGGCGTAATTATTGTAATATTTTTTAAACCAGATGTTGTTTACTTTCTCTTTTCTGGCTGATAGCTCCAGGAATTCGGGGTCCTACAGTGATGACATTACATGTGTGGAATATGTGGAGTCTCAGCTTTAATCGAATATCTTGTTTGTGCAGTTACGATAAGTAATAAGGGCATTTCTACCGTGAGTGCTGTGCAAAAGTCCGTTAGCATTAGTTAGCATTTTTTTGCTCCATGCTAATTCAAAGGCTTGGTATTACTCTTGTGTTTCTTTTAGCTAAAAATGGTTCACATTGTCAGTTAGCTGAGTTTCTTACCGTTAAAAGGGTATGGAACATTAATAGTTTCATAAATGTTAAGAAGCCCTGAGACATAGTCTCCTAAAAAAACGGTGGGAGGGGTCCACTGGGGGGACCTTCGGGTTTAAGAGGTTAAGAGATCCTCACATGCTATCTCTTTTAAAAAAAGAAGTGTCCAGTCAACAACAAAATATCAGTGATCGTATAGTGATAGTATATTTTTCATAAGCGATGTGAAACATTAAACTTAAAAAACTCTGTGAGGGCCTCAGATATTCTACAAAATAATATTTTAAAACATTTTAGTTATATTTTTCATTAGTTTTACCAAAATAACTTGATTTAATTGTATTTAAAATAACATTTCCAAACAAATAAATCCTTCGAATCTGCTTATTCAGTTTCTGTTGGAATGTGAAGGGTTAAATGAAAGAAGCCCCTCTCTGCGAGTCTGTGAAGACAGGAGCTGTTGGACGTCCAGCTATGAATTCACAGAGAGCCCGCTATAGTAACTAAAACGAGAGAGTAATGTCAAATGACGTTACAATTGACCAATCATATCTTCCCTCTAAATGGGTGGGTGTTATTATCGCGGACTTTATGACAAGTTCCGCCCGCTGTGCAACTTTTCTTGTTTCCATAGGAACAAAAACTTCCTGTCAACAGCGTTAACTCGCCTTCAAAATAAAATCATGCCAAATTACACTTAAGACATACAACTGCAACGAAAGTAACAAACACAATGCAATATCCTTTTCAATTTCAAAGAACAGAAATAGGGTTATTTACAGGTGTTGTTTTGTGTGGTAGAGGGTCGCTTTCATTTATGCGTTTTGCACCCCGGGCCGTGGTTTTGATATTCCGCTGAAGTATACGCTGCTGTGACATAATAACTCGAGGGAAGGGGTGGGGGTCAGAGGGCCTAGGTATAAAAGTCACGGCTCGCCACTGCAAATAGCCAATGACACAAAAAACATGTTGCTGTGACTGTGAGCATTAAACAATTAACATTAAACTAAACAAACACAACAGTACGTGATTGTCCTTATAAAATAAAAACATACATTTTGGCCACTGACATAATACAGGCACCTTACCCTCAAGAGATCCTCACGTGCTATGAGAATCTCCCACAATCCATTGCCGTAACAAAGCTAATGCAGGCATACGTTTGTGACACATTTGATGACCCGTCCAGGGTGACTTTCTTCCCCAGGAATTAGTGTCTGAAAGCTGGCTAACATTACTTTAAATACAGTGTGCACATGGCTTTATTACCCATGAAATAGTGTGTGAAAGCTGGGTGAGTTTGATGTGAATTTAAGGAAGATATGGCCATTTCATCCACACCTCACGACTCCCATTAAAAGTGATTGAAATGTACAGGAATCTGTCCATTTCAATCACATTTGATGACCCGTCCAGGGTGACTTTCTTCCCCAGGAATTAGTGTCTGAAAGCTGGCTAACATTACTTTAAATACAGTGTGCACATGGCTTTATTACCCATGAAATAGTGTGTGAAAGCTGGGTGAGTTTGATGTGAATTTAAGGAAGATATGGCCATTTCATCCACACCTCACGACTCCCATTAAAAGTGATTGAAATGTACAGGAATCTGTCCATTTCAATCACATTTGATGACCCGTCCAGGGTGACTTTCTTCCCCAGGAATTAGTGTCTGAAAGCTGGCTAACATTACTTTAAATACAGTGTGCACATGGCTTTATTACCCATGAAATAGTGTGTGAAAGCTGGGTGAGTTTGATGTGAATTTAAGGAAGATATGGCCATTTCATCCACACCTCACGACTCCCATTAAAAGTGATTGAAATGTACAGGAATCTGTCCATTTCAATCACATTTGATGACCCGTCCAGGGTGACTTTCTTCCCCAGGAATTAGTGTCTGAAAGCTGGCTAACATTACTTTAAATACAGTGTGCACATGGCTTTATTACCCATGAAATAGTGTGTGAAAGCTGGGTGAGTTTGATGTGAATTTAAGGAAGATATGGCCATTTCATCCACACCTCACGACTCCCATTAAAAGTGATTGAAATGTACAGGAATCTGTCCATTTCAATCACATTTGATGACCCGTTGTTACGTGCCGTAGTGTGTGTGTGGTGGTGTGTGTGTGTGTTTTCCTCTCTCCCTCTGATTGTCCCCAGGTGCAGCCTCTCCCCAGGTGATCCTAATCGACAATCAGGACTTCCATATAGGACCGGAGGAGGGCGGCAGTGAGGCCCCTTCTTCCTCTCCTTCTCGTCTGACTGCATGTGTGCAGCGTGTCTCTGTGTGAGACCCAGCCTAGTGGTGTGCTGTCTATTGTAAACTTGTGTTGTAATTTGGCTGGTGAGCCGCCTTACTTATGTTATTATTAAAACCTCACTTAAACTCCTTCAGCATTGAGTTTCCTCTCCTTTTTCTCTTGTCCAGCTATCTTATGTGTCGCTACTTCCCTTGGTACCCCTATATCTACCAGGGAACGTAACATGGGGGCTCGTCCAATCTTTGAGACAAAGAGTGAGTATTTGGTTGTTGGTTAGTGTTGATATTGTGTGTGGTGGTGAGCAGTAGTGTATATAGGTGTAAGAGTGGCTGTGAAGTGTCTTCCTGTTGAACAGCTTCCTCAGTTTAGACAGGGGAGTGTCTAGCTGGACTGAATCAGTCCTTCCTTCAGGCACTCATTTTTTATTTTGCCTTTTTTATTTTCGGGGTAATCCTGGGTGGGGATTCATTCCCTGTTGGGGGCAGGCGATTCAGGGTTTTGGCCGCTGATGTTTGCCTTTAAAGTCGCCTCGAGCCCGGCACGCTCCAGAAGATAGTTAGGTAAAGGTTGGTGGGCAGGATCTGGGGAAGTTTGTAAATAAATAAATAATAATATTTGTAAGTAGCCGTTACTATGGGGTCTAAATTAGATGCCAGGGTAAAAGTGCGTATGGCTCGTCTCCAGTGTGAGAGGGAGGAGCGTGAGTGTGAGCGAGAGTTTCAGCTCAGGCAGGAGCTGGAGATCAGGAAGTTGGAGGCAGACACTGCTGTCCGGATGCGTCAGCTAGAGCTCCAAGCAGCTGTGGTGGGTGATTCTGCCGTTACACCTTCAGGTTCTGCTGCTGCTTTTGATGCTGGTAGCAACATTCAGCTAGTCCCTGTCTTTCTGGAGTCGGAAGTGGAGATGTTCTTTAGTGCATTTGAGCGCATTGCTGCTGCTCTGCTCTGGCCAGAAGACGTGTGGGCCATACTCGTACAGTGCAAGCTAGTCGGCAAGGCTCAAGCGGCTTGCTCTTCTCTTTCTGTCGAGGATAGTTTGGAGTATGACAAGGTGAAAGGTGCTATTCTCAGGGCATATGAGCTTGTGCCTGAGGCCTACAGGCAGGGTTTTCGCGGCATGAAGAAAGCTGCTGGCCAAACATACGTGGACTTCGCGAGGGAGAAGAAAGTCCTCTTTGACAGGTGGTGTAGAGCATGTAAAGCGGATGACATCGCTTCAGTATGTGAGCTGATGCTGGTAGAGGAGTTCAAAAACTGTGTACCGGAGCGTACGGTAGTCTACCTCAATGAGCAGAGAGTGACTACCCTTCAGCAGGCTGCCACTCTGGCAGACGAGAGTGCGCTGATACACAGGAGCGTTTTGTTTCAGCGGGACACTTATCGGAGAGCTCCTGATAATGATGTTCCCTGTGCCAGTGTTCCATGGTTAGGTCCCAGGATAGACAGAGCTTGTTTTTTTGTCTTGACCCAGGTCATATGATAGCAGACTGTGCAGCTTGGAAGCGAAAGCAGGCCACCACTATGGCGGATGAGGAAGGGCTTGAGCTTTTGGCTCAGAGCGATTCTCCTCATCGTTTTGGTTTCCGGAAAGCTCGTAACAGGCGTGCCACACAGGCTCATTCTGCTTCTCTTCCAGGACCCAAGAAAAAGAAATTGTGTTTCTTTTGTCTTGATCCTGGTCATCTAGAGGCAGAGTGTGTAGCTCGGAAGGAGCAGGTGGCAACTGCTCTGGAAAAGCCAAAAGACCGGCACCCGGTTGCGATGCGACAGAGTGGTGTGGTGCAGTTAAGTTCTGCATCCGTCTGTGACAGTGCTGTGGGTGTTTCCGTCTCTGAAGCGGTGGGTGTGGACCTAGCTCAGAGCGATGTGGATCTGTGTTCAGTGAGTGGTGTGTGTGTTCCATGTATTCCATGTGTTGCTCCGGTGTTGGCTGCTGGTGAGCAGTATAAGGTGTGTTTTATGGGGGGAAGTGTTACGTGCCGTAGTGTGTGTGTGGTGGTGTGTGTGTGTGTTTTCCTCTCTCCCTCTGATTGTCCCCAGGTGCAGCCTCTCCCCAGGTGATCCTAATCGACAATCAGGACTTCCATATAGGACCGGAGGAGGGCGGCAGTGAGGCCCCTTCTTCCTCTCCTTCTCGTCTGGCTGCATGTGTGCAGCGTGTCTCTGTGTGAGACCCAGCCTAGTGGTGTGCTGTCTATTGTAAACTTGTGTTGTAATTTGGCTGGTGAGCCGCCTTACTTATGTTATTATTAAAACCTCACTTAAACTCCTTCAGCATTGAGTTTCCTCTCCTTTTTCTCTTGTCCAGCTATCTTATGTGTCGCTACTTCCCTTGGTACCCCTATATCTACCAGGGAACGTAACACCCGTCCAGGGTGACTTTCTTCCCCAGGAATTAGTGTCTGAAAGCTGGCTAACATTACTTTAAATACAGTGTGCACATGGCTTTATTACCCATGAAATAGTGTGTGAAAGCTGGGTGAGTTTGATGTGAATTTAAGGAAGATATGGCCATTTCATCCACACCTCACGACTCCCATTAAAAGTGATTGAAATGTACAGGAATCTGTCCATTTGACCATCCATCTGTCCATCTGACCCCTGCAGAACCCACAGCTGCTGGGTATCGACAAGGCGGTTTGGCAGTCCGCCTTTCAGCACCCAAACTCGGCCCTGAGACAGCCAGCCAGCCCCCCTCAGCTACAAGGAGCCAATAGCCCTCCAAACTCTTTGCTTACGGCCATACCACTCTGAGCACGCCCGATCTCGTCCGATCTCGGAGCTAAGCAGAGTCGGGCCGGGTCAGTACTTGGATGGGAGACCGCCTGGGAATACCCGGTGCTGTAAGCTTTTGGTTGTTAAATACAGGCACATCCGTGGTGATAAGACAATATTTATAACCGAAAATAGCATGCTACACGTGGGTAGATTAGTTGCAAAGGTCGGGTGGTCTGTTTTAAGTCAGTTTCAAATTAAAATGGGTCATTCAGAAAGTGATATTTCTGAATAAATAGCACTTTCTGAACACATGTCAAACAGACATTCCTATTAAAAGTTATCAATTAGTAGCACGATCGGACACGAGCACTCTGTTTATTTCACACTGCAAGGAGACCGAGCTTGAAAAGCACCTCTCTGTGTCCGCTCCAAGACCCCCAAAACACGGACTAAGGAGCTCCAGGATCCCTCCCTGCCTTGAGAAAACAGGCTAGTTCACACTTACATTACGTACACCGACAAAGCCACCTCTTCGGGGCCGCTCCAAGACCCCCAAAACACGGACGCAGCAGCCCCAGCATCTCTCCCTGACATGAGCAAACAGGTTATTTCAGACTTCCATGACATACCCCGGGGAAAAGCACCTCTCTGTGGCCGCTCCAAGACCCCCAAAACACGGACTAAGGAGCTCCAGGATCTCTCCCTGACATGCGTACTTCCAGAACCTCGCACACCTTGGGTCCCCGGGCCCCCGAACTTAAGCACTCCCCCACGGACTAAACCAAGATGATCACACCCTCAAGAATCTCGTGCCCCTGGGAATCTTAAAGGGGGGTCTACTTTGCGGTGCTTTGCCGTCCGCCCATCGGCACCCATAGTCGGCCTTCTTCACAGCAGCAGCACCCAACCTCCATGGAGGATTTTGCTCGTGCCCCTGGCTACACTTAAAGGGGGTCTACTTTGCGGTGCTTTGCCGTCCGCCCATCGGCACCCATAGTCGGCCTTCTTCACAGCAGCAGCACCCAACCTCCATGGAGGATTTTGCTCGTGCCCCTGGCTACACTTAAAGGGGGTCTACTTTGCGGTGCTTTGCCGTCCGCCCATCGGCACCCATAGTCGGCCTTCTTCACAGCAGCAGCACCCAACCTCCATGGAGGATTTTGCTCGTGCCCCTGGCTACACTTAAAGGGGGTCTACTTTGCGGTGCTTTGCCGTCCGCCCATCGGCACCCATAGTCGGCCTTCTTCACAGCAGCAGCACCCAACCTCCATGGAGGATTTTGCTCGTGCCCCTGGCTACACTTAAAGGGGGTCTACTTTGCGGTGCTTTGCCGTCCGCCCATCGGCACCCATAGTCGGCCTTCTTCACAGCAGCAGCACCCAACCTCCATGGAGGATGTTTCTCGTGCCCCTGGCTACACTTAAAGGGGGTCTACTTTGCGGTGCTTTGCCGTCCGCCCATCGGCACCCATAGTCGGCCTTCTTCACAGCAGCAGCACCCAACCTCCATGGAGGATTTTGCTCGTGCCCCTGGCTACACTTAAAGGGGGTCTACTTTGCGGTGCTTTGCCGTCCGCCCATCGGCACCCATAGTCGGCCTTCTTCACAGCAGCAGCACCCAACCTCCATGGAGGATTTTGCTCGTGCCCCTGGCTACACTTAAAGGGGGTCTACTTTGCGGTGCTTTGCCGTCCGCCCATCGGCACCCATAGTCGGCCTTCTTCACAGCAGCAGCACCCAACCTCCATGGAGGATTTTGCTCGTGCCCCTGGCTACACTTAAAGGGGGTCTACTTTGCGGTGCTTTGCCGTCCGCCCATCGGCACCCATAGTCGGCCTTCTTCACAGCAGCAGCACCCAACCTCCATGGAGGATTTTGCTCGTGCCCCTGGCTACACTTAAAGGGGGTCTACTTTGCGGTGCTTTGCCGTCCGCCCATCGGCACCCATAGTCGGCCTTCTTCACAGCAGCAGCACCCAACCTCCATGGAGGATTTTGCTCGTGCCCCTGGCTACACTTAAAGGGGGTCTACTTTGCGGTGCTTTGCCGTCCGCCCATCGGCACCCATAGTCGGCCTTCTTCACAGCAGCAGCACCCAACCTCCATGGAGGATTTTGTCGTGCCCCTGGCTACACTTAAAGGGGGTCTACTTTGCGGTGCTTTGCCGTCCGCCCATCGGCACCCATAGTCGGCCTTCTTCACAGCAGCAGCACCCAACCTCCATGGAGGATTTTGCCCGTGCCCCTGGCTACACTTAAAGGGGGTCTACTTTGCGGTGCTTTACCGTCCGCCCATCGGCACCCATAGTCGGCCTTATTCACAGCAGCAACACCCAACCTCCAGTGGAGGATGTTATCATGCCCCTGGCAACACTGGTAAACACTGGTAACATATGTCTAGCCGCTGACAGGAACTTGACATCGGAACTTGACATCGCATTTCCATTGAGCGGACTCCCGTACATGGGAAGGGCAAGTCCCACGGTACCTCCGTTCATAAGGCTGACATTTGCCTTACATACCCTAGGGACCAGAGGGTACAATGGTTGGACATTTACTACCGGCCGCGGTATGCCTAGTGTACAGGGTCCATATAACCGACTTAATGCATAGCGGGAAGTCGGTTATATAGACATCAACAGAATAAGTGTTTAACGGTGATTTAAACTAGTTTATGCGGGGAAAAGAGTGCTCAAAATCGGATTCAACAGGCCATCCACACCGACTCCCATTAAAAGTGATTGAAATGTACAGGAATCTGTCCATTTCAATCACATTTGATGACCCGTCCAGGGTGACTTTCTTCCCCAGGAATTAGTGTCTGAAAGCTGGCTAACATTACTTTAAATACAGTGTGCACATGGCTTTATTACCCATGAAATAGTGTGTGAAAGCTGGGTGAGTTTGATGTGAATTTAAGGAAGATATGGCCATTTCATCCACACCTCACGACTCCCATTAAAAGTGATTGAAATGTACAGGAATCTGTCCATTTCAATCACATTTGATGACCCGTCCAGGGTGACTTTCTTCCCCAGGAATTAGTGTCTGAAAGCTGGCTAACATTACTTTAAATACAGTGTGCACATGGCTTTATTACCCATGAAATTGTGTGTGAAAGCTGGGTGAGTTTGATGTGAATTTAAGGAAGATATGGCCATTTCATCCACACCTCACGACTCCCATTAAAAGTGATTGAAATGTACAGGAATCTGTCCATTTCAATCACATTTGATGACCCGTCCAGGGTGACTTTCTTCCCCAGGAATTAGTGTCTGAAAGCTGGCTAACATTACTTTAAATACAGTGTGCACATGGCTTTATTACCCATGAAATAGTGTGTGAAAGCTGGGTGAGTTTGATGTGAATTTAAGGAAGATATGGCCATTTCATCCACACCTCACGACTCCCATTAAAAGTGATTGAAATGTACAGGAATCTGTCCATTTCAATCACATTTGATGACCCGTCCAGGGTGACTTTCTTCCCCAGGAATTAGTGTCTGAAAGCTGGCTAACATTACTTTAAATACAGTGTGCACATGGCTTTATTACCCATGAAATAGTGTGTGAAAGCTGGGTGAGTTTGATGTGAATTTAGGGAGGGAGAGCAGCAGCAGCAGCAGCAGCCGCCGCAGCAGCAGGCTGTGACCCTGGCGGAAATACATTGATTGTTTTAGCCAGGAATAAGTGTTTAGAAGGCGGGTAAAGTGTTCCTGCAGCTCCTCCATGACGGTAATAATGATTAGATATAATTGCCAGGGCAGAAAGCTCTTTTTAAAAGTGAAAAAACGATTTGAAACCGTTTGAAATGACTGGCGGGTGCTGATGGAAAGCAGGCGGAAATACATTGATTGTTTACCCAGGAAAAGGTGTTTAAAAGGCGGGTAAAGTGTCCCTGCAGCTCCTCCATGACGGTAATAATGATTAGAAATCATTTACAGGGCAGAAAGCTGTTTTTAAAAGTGAAAAAACGATTTGAAACCGTTTGAAATGACTGGCGGGTGCTGATGGAAAGCAGGCGGAAATAAATGGATTGTTTTACCCAGGAGAAGGTGTTTACAAGGCGGGTAAAGTGTTCCTGCAGCCCCTAAGTGCCTGATTGTTTCAGAGACCCATAGCCGTGACACAGTGAACCATTTACATCCAAAAGTATCCATTTAAAAGTCATTTGTGTAGGGGGAAAAGGGTGCAGAGAGAAGCCTGAAAATGCCTCTCCAGCACCACAGAGAGCTCGCAGGTGCTGGAGAGGGGGAGACAGGCTCACAGGCAGGCCCGGGGACCCCTGCAGAACCCACAGCTGCTGGGTATCGACAAGGCGGTTTGGCAGTCCGCCTTTCAGCACCCAAACTCGGCCCTGAGACAGCCAGCCAGCCCCCCTCAGCTACAAGGAGCCAATAGCCCTCCAAACTCTTTGCTTACGGCCATACCACTCTGAGCCACTAGGAGTGATCTGTATGACTGGAGAAGGAAGAGCTCCACATTTGTTTGGAGGCAAGCTCGGAAAAAAACACTATTTTCTGGACGATTTTGAAACGGACTTTTGGATAATCATCTCCCTAAACGGCACTGCTGTCTAGGGAGGCCGAATCACTGGGTTCCCATGGTGGGAATTGGAACTATGCAGACGGAGGAAAACGAGGAGGGAAAGCTAAGGGATGCTAACAGGAAGCAGGAGATGGAGGTAAATGAAGAGGGGAATGAAAAGAAAGTTGCAAAGATGGGAGAAAACGGAGAGAGAGTGGAGATGAATGCCAATATGACAGTGCCTGATGGAAGGGAAGCATGGAAGAGACTGAGTTAGAAGGCAGAGCCCATCCCCCTCCTGCTACCTTAGCAGCTGGCTTCTCCAAAATGGGCAAGGGAAGGTATGCTGGTGGTGGGGGGTCAGCTTTCGCAATAAAAGGACATTGTGAAAGCACAACAGAGGAAGGCAGGGAGGAAGATGAGCAGAGTGCGGGGGAAGGGCCCTCGGGAAAGGGGCAAAATAAAGGTGGTGAAAACCATGAGAAGGGAAGTGGAGATGGGAAAGACGATGGGTCAAAAGATGGCAAATTGGGAAAGAAAGAGGGGAAAGGAAAAGAGGGAATTGGAAAGGAAAATGTGGGTGACGATGGGGGGGATGTGTTTCGTGTAGACTTCACAGTGAAAGTCTTTGTGGAGGGTGGAAGCACTAAGCTGACGGTGTTGGATGTGGTGGTGGGAATTCAGGAGCTGTGTGGGAGAGTAATGGGGTGTAGGATTAAAGGGGATAGGGAGTATGAGGTGACAATGAAGACTTGGAGAGGGAAGGAGAGATTGTTGGAGGGGTTAAGGGTGAAAGGTGTTATTGTATCTGCACAGGAGCTGAAGAAAAATGAAGTCACGGTGTCTTTTATGAATTTACCTGTGTATATAAATGATGGGGTGATATTGGCGAAACTGGGTGAATGGGGGGTGGAACCGGTGTCACGAATTGTGAGGAGAACCATTCCGGGGACAAGGGTGGTGGATGGAACTCGACACTTGAGGGTGGTTTTTGGTGAGGAGGTGCGCTCACTCCCATACTCAACTAAATTCGAAGTTGTGGGGGGTTATGAGTTGTTCGCAGTGAAACATGATGGGCAGACCCAGGTCTGCAGGCATTGCCTCAGGCCTGGGCATATTTTTAGGGAATGTCCGAAGGTGAAGTGCTACAGATGCAATGGGGTAGGGCACTTGGCACGGAACTGTGGAGGAGAGAGGGGAAGAGGGGAAGAGTTTGAATTTGAGGATGAGACATTTCCCACACCTATGCATCCCAGGGGTAACACCCCACCCTCACCCCCTCCCCCACCCCCACCCCCTCCCCCCCCAGAGCCGAAAATCCCAGATGAGGTGCCAGACCCGCCTCCTTACCCGCCCTCTACCCCAACCCCTGTCCCATCCTCATCTTCGGATAGGCCTCCCCCCACCCCCCCCCGACCCCCCTGCCCCGTTCATGGGCGAGGGGAATGTTTTGGATACTGTAGAAATGGATGGAGGAGAGAGAGAAACAAGTGGGGAGGAGGAAGTGAGTGAGAAGGATGTAAGGGAGGTGAGGAAGAAGGGGGTGAAGGGGGGAAAGAGTGAGGAGGCTCTCTCGAGTGCAGAAAGGAGGAGGAAAAAAAGAGCTGCTCAAAGAAATGAGAAAGCGGAAAGAAGAGAGAGAGCCAAAGACGGAGGAGCTGGCGAGGATCTGGGAACGAGGGCTTCAAATGTGGAAGCAGGTGTGGAAGAAGATGCAGCGACGGAATCGAAGGAGGAGAAGGCTGTGGAGGTGGAGAGTGCGGTGGAGTCAACGGGAGAGGAGCGGGAAGCCATGGTGACGACGGAGCTGTTTGGAGAGGAGCTGGAGGCCGGGGTAGTGACGGAGCCAGCGGGAGAGGAGCTAGAGACCATGGAGGCGATGGAACGGGTCGGAGTGGAGCTGGAGGCAGCGGAGGAGGCAGGAGATGAGCTGGAGGAGACGATGGTGACAGAGCCAGCCGAGCAGGAGGAGAAGAAAGGCGTGGAGAGGAGTAGGAGGAATGTGGGCGCAGTACATTACAGTGAGGGACGGAACGAAAAGTCGAGGCATCGTAAACGGTCCCGGAGTGTGAGGAGTGCAGAGCGGGCATCCACGACAGCAGACGAGGACCATGGGTGAGGGAAAAGGGAGTAGATTGATGTTTTCCCTCATTTTTTTGTGTGGATGGTAAAAATCATATCCTTCAACGGGCAAGGGCTCAAGAAAAAGGAGAGGAGGGAGAAGGCGATAATGTTATGTGAGGCTGACATTATCTGTCTACAGGAGACCCACTGGGATGAGAGATGTGTGGATGAGGTTAGAAAGGATTGGTTGGGTGATGTCTATGTAAATAATGGGGGTGTGAATGCTAGGGGAGTGGCTATTTTGGTGAAAGCGGGGGTGGTGGAAAGAGTAGAGAAAGTTGAGGATGATGGTGAAGGGAGGATGATTGGTGTGGTGTTTGAATATATGGGGGAAGGGTTTAAATTAATAAATGTGTACGCCCCCAATGAGGAGAAAGGAAGGAGGGAGTTCTTTGAGGGGTTGGAGGGGAAGTGTGGGAAGAATAGTATGATTGTGGGGGATTTCAATGTGTGGTGTGGGACAATTGATGTGGCTGGGGGGATGGTCTTTAAAAGAGACTCCTCTCGAGAAATGTTAAAAAAAGTGATGGGGACAAATGGGATGCATGACGTGTGGAGAGGAAAAAATAGGGACAAAAGGGTGTTTTCCAGGAAACAGGTGGTGGAGGGGGTGTTAAAGCAGAGTAGGATAGACATTTTATACTGCAAGGGGAGCATGGGAGGAATGATAGATAACATTGGGTATAGGGCGGTGGCCATGAGCGATCATGCCATTTTACACTTCGGGTTAAATGAAAGAATCAGGGGGAAAAGCGGGGGGGTGTGGTGCTTAAATGGTATGCTGTTAAAAGAAGACAAATACAGGGATAAAGTGAGAGAATGCATTATGAAACAGGGGAGTTGGACAGGTGTGGATATAGTGTGGTGGTGGGAGAGGTTTAAACGGGAAATAAAAAAAATGAGTATAAAATATAGTTGTGAAAGAAGCAGAAAAGGAAGAGAGAGGGAGAAGAAGGTTAGAAGGGAGCTAGAAAGAGAGGAAGGGGAGATGAGTGAGGAGGCAGGAAGAGATCTGGGCAACTTCATGAGGTTACAAGGGGGAGCTGGGTGAAATGGAAAGGGAGAAATGTATGGGGGCCATGGTAAGGAGTAGGGCAGAATATTTGGTGGAAGGGGAAAAATGCACGGTTTCTTTTTAGGGTTAGAGAAGAGGAACAGGGAGGGAATTATATTGCACAAATTGAGGGGGAAAAGGGGGAAATCATCAAGGACCTAGCTGGGATAGCGAAAAGGGTAGAGGCTTTTTATGGGGATTTGTTTAGAGAAGAGAAGCTAGATGAGGGGGGCTTAGAGGCAACTCTAAGTAGTATGCATAGGAGGTTGAGTGAAGAAGGGAGGGAAATGTGTGAGGGGAAAATAGGAAAGGGGGAGGTTGAGATTGCACTAAAAGGGTTGGGGAGGAATAAAAGCCCGGGGATAGATGGCCTAACAGCTGAATTTTATGTAGAGTTCGGGGAGGTACTGGTGCCTATACTCTGTGTGCTATTTGAGCAGTTGGAGGAGGAGGGAGGAACTGCCGGCCGATCTCTCAACGGGGGTTATAAGTATACTGTTTAAGAAGGGAAGTAGGGATAGGCTTGAGAATTACAGACCACTGACGATGCTCAACACTGATTACAAAATAATAGCACGGGTGTTGTCAAACAGGATAAAGAGGGTGATTGGGACGGTAGTGGGTGACACACAGGCTTATAGTATTCCAGGGAGAGAGATAAGTGACACGGTGTGTAGTATTAGGGACACACTTGACCACATGAAGAAGGGCATAGGAGGGGTGGTTGTGAGCCTGGACCTAAATAAAGCGTTTGATAGGGTGAATCACATGTATCTGTTTAAGGTGCTAGAGAGAGCGGGATTTGGGGAAGGTTTGATAGGGTGGATAATAGGGGTGTTGAAAATAATCGTTTCTACGATGCATTGCGATGCGGACGTGGACGATTCGGTCTCGATGCAGTGACGGAAGATAATCGGTTATAGAGTAGTAACGTTGCTTCCTGATTTTCCGGCCGCGGCTTTACTATAACGTTTTTTCTGTCACTTTAATATCAAATCGGTCGGTGACGCAGAGATCAGGGAACATACGTGACAGCGGCACAGCAACACGGAGCAGTCTGCTTTATCCACCAACACAAGAACACCAGTCCAGAACCGACAACAGCAGGACCCGCTCTGAATCACTCCGTGCATGTCGCTGCGGCTCAGAGACACAGGGAGGGATTTATGTTTTTCAAAAATAATCGCGTTACAATCATGTCAGGTTTTTGGTGGATTTAATTAAGTCTTGGATTGCAAAGTATGAATGTCCTCTAGCAATTTGCAGACGATATATACGTGTGTAAAGTTTGTGAAGGCAGGAGGAAAAAAGCTTCCGCGATCACCGTCTCCTCTCCGTTACTCCAAGCCCCGCCCCCTCCCTGAAAATAATGAGTGACAGGCTGATAGTGACCCGATAGAAACGTTGTTATTCACTTAATCACTGAGATATAATGAAGCTAATTTAATCTCATACATTCATGGGATTTATGTAACAGTAAGACAGAGAATGTAAGTGTGCACCCACATGCAGTATTTTTGTTTGTATATGCTGTTGTAAATACTCCTGTTGTCTGCTGTGTTCAGACTCAAGTCCTGTGTGTGATGCCACATTCAGGACATTGAGAATGGAACAACTTCACACACGGAGGCTAGACCTATACAATTCATTTATTTTGGTTTATAAATTAATGTCAAGACATTTATGTAATTGATTTCTGAAGCACTTTCTAAATAATAAAAAGAGAGTTCATATGTATTTACATACATGCAGTATGCATTGATGAAAAATAAGCCATGTGCAGTAATATAGAAAATTGAGGATGCAACGCATTGGTATGAATCGTGATGCACCGTGATGCACCGGGATATCGAACCGAATCGAATCGTTGACAGGATAATCGTAATCGAATCGAATCGTGAGACCAGTGAAGATGCACAGCCCTAGTGGATAAGGAGGATGTATGCTGGGGCGGTGAGTTGTGTGAAAATTAACGGGATAGTCACAAATGTATTTAAGCTGGGGAGATCGGTCCGGCAGGGATGCCCTCTCTCCGCGATGCTATACGCACTGTCGGCTGAGCCGCTGGCGGCAATGCTGTTACAGAGTGAGGCGATCAGAGGGATAGAGGTGCCGGGGGGGCGGAGGAGTTTGTTGTTTCAATATGCTGATGATACAACGGTGATGGTGAGGGATATGGGAAGTATTAGAGGGGTTTTTGAGGTTCTTAAAACATATGGAGGGGCGTCAGGGGCAAGAGTAAATAAGGAGAAGTCTGAATACATGGTGCTGGGAGAGGGGAGGGTAGGGAAGATGGAGATGGGGTTGAAGGAAAACAAAGAATATTTTAGGGTGTTAGGAATAAATATGGGAATTAGGGATAAGGTAGGGAGAGATGTGCAATACGAGGGCATTGTCGAGGGGATCAGGAAACTTTGAGATGGTGGAAGGGGAGGAAATTGAAACTGAGGGGGAAAATAATAATTATAAATGGGCTAATAATGAGTAAATTGGTATATGTGATGACTGTGAGGGAGGTGCCTGAAAAGGTACTAAAAGAAGTGGACAAAATAATAAGTGAATTTATCTGGGACGGGAAGGGGGTTAGGATTGCGAAAGAGGTGATGGAGAATGAATACAAAGACGGGGGGTTAAAACTGATTAATCTGGAAAGGAAGCTGGGGGCCTTAAGGGTAAAAACAATGATAAAATACCTGGATGAGGGGAATGACTATGTATGGAAGATTTTCATGAGAGAGGCGCTACAAAGGTGTGGGGAGTGTGGGGATAGCGCGGTTTTCATGAGGATAAGACGAGGAGATATGGTGGGGCTAAGCGACTTCCAGAGGGAGGTGGTGGGTGCGTGGGGCTCTTTGTTGCCAAAAATAAATTATGTGTGTGAAAGAAAAGAACAGGTGTGGAAGCAGCCCATCTTCCTGAATCCCAAAATAACAAAGGAAGGGGCTGTTTTATTCAACCTACCTATGTGGAGAGCGGGGTTCAGGACACTGAGGGATCTAGTTTATGAGTTTGTGCCGGGATTTATGAGGGCACAGGTGGTGGTGGATGAGGTGAGGGGTAAGGACCTTATAATGGGTTCTGGCACAGCTGAAAATATAATGGAAAATGTAATAGAGGGGATGCCTGTGGAGTGGAAGTGGATGATAGAGAGTGAGAGTGCAAGGGGAGTGTGAATGATAATGAGATGAAGTTATATGTGGGTGAAGGGGATAAAAAGTGTGAATTGGGGAAGATCAAGACCAGGGGAATATATGGGATGTTGGCAAAAGGGATACCAAGGAGGCCAGCAGGGGAAAAAGTGTGGGGAAAGGTAATGAACAATGTAGAAGTGAAGGGTATATGGGGAAACCTGAGGGTGAAGGGCAACAATGTTGAGTGTGAACAATTTGATTTCCTCCTGAGACATAATAGGATCTTTAATAATCTGATCGTGAGTAGTGCTGCGTACCGGTACGCCGAACCGGTACTGGACTTGTAAAAAGTTTCGGTTCAAGTCCGGTTAAAACCGGAACGTCAGGAACCGGTACTTGGACTCGCAAAAAAACTAGCACTTACGTATATTCTGGTGTCTTGTGGTTATTTAAACATTCCCTGATAAACGTTATTCAGCGTCAATAAATGAGTGCTAATCCCAGTGTGTTCAGTGTACAACATCACATGTCATTTCACCTTCGATTCACGGTTTGAAAACGTAGAATTTTGCCACATGCTAATGCTAACCGGAAGTGAAGAATTTTCAGAATAAAAGTATTAAGTTAATAGTGTGAACTTCCGGTTTTTTCAGAATAAAACTGATTTAAATTAGTGTATTTAATTCAAAATTACGCCATATCAACATTGATTTTAATTTCTAACAGTATGTATTGTAGAGTTGTAGAAAATACATGGTGCACAGACAGTACAGTACACTCTGACTGTACAGTCACTACAGTGTAGCCTATACTGTATAGTAGGTGTGTAACAGTGTAATGTGTATAGTCTACTCTACACTCTACCTTTCAGCAACGTTTTAGGGATTTAGGCTCAGTCAGCTCAGGGACTGTTTGGTTACTTTAGTTTGGTAAATGAAATACATGTTTGAACTTTGTAGTAGTTCACTGTAGTTGCTGTCATAAGTCATTTGTAGACTAAGTGGCACATTTGTACTTTGTAGAGAAATGTAGACACAAGTTGGAAGGGAGCACAATAAACCTGATGAGTTTGAATTTGAGTTGATTATGAGTTAATTTTCAATTGATAATTAGCTCACAATAAGTTCACTTTAGTTACTCACACAACTTGACACAAGCCATGGGTTCAGGTACGGACTTATAAGTCCGGACCTGAACCTGAACCTCTGGACTTGAGTCCGGACCTGAACCTGAATGTGAGTCCAGGTACGCAGCACTAATCGTGAGCATGTTTGACAAGGGGGTAAATAAAGAATGTGATGTATGCAAAATAGGGGTGGAGAATGTGATGCACGAATTCTTTGAATGCACTATGTTGGGGTCTTTTTTTGCTAGGATGAAAGAGTTGATTGAGAGGTGTTGGAATGGGTTTTTTTGAGAAGAATGGAATGGAAGGAACTGTGGTTGTTTGGTTGGAGAGGGAAGATGGATGAATGTAATGTGGGTCTCCTGAACCTCGTGCTAAGTCATGCGAGATATGCAGTAAAGGTTAGGAGAAACTATTCACATTATGAGGGGAAAAAACTAGAAGTCTGGGACATAATGGTGAGGAGCTTAAAGAGGGATATAGGGATGTTATTTGTGTATATGAAGAGGGATGAATTTGTGAGCATGATGGTGGAGGAGTGTGCTCTAATTGAATTGAAGGAAGGGAGTCTGGAGTACAATTTTGTGCAAGGAAGCCAGACATAATGAAACCAATGTGGAAAGGAATATGTGATGTGCAATGTCAGGTCCGAAGAATCAATCTGTGGGGAAATGTGCTGAAAATATGCATATGTGGATGTGAAAAGTAGCAATGCTGAAAAGTTGTGGCTATGAGATCTTGTATGAAGCCTTGGGGTTCTTTTTTTTTTGGATCGGTAAGGTGGACGATGTGTGTTTTAAAATGTAAAAAGGTCACGTTTTGATACAATAAAAAAAGATAAAAAAAAAAAAAGCACGCCCGATCTCGTCCGATCTCGGAAGCTAAGCAGAGTCGGGCCGGGTCAGTACTTGGATGGGAGACCGCCTGGGAATACCCGGTGCTGTAAGCTTTTGGTTGTTAAATACAGGCACATCCGTGGTGATAAGACAATATTTATAACCGAAAATAGCATGCTACACGTGGGTAGATTAGTTGCAAAGGTCGGGTGGTCTGTTTTAAGTCAGTTTCAAATTAAAATGGGTCATTCAGAAAGTGATATTTCTGAATAAATAGCACTTTCTGAACACATGTCAAACAGACATTCCTATTAAAAGTTATCAATTAGTAGCACGATCGGACACGAGCACTCTGTTTATTTCACACTGCAAGGAGACCGAGCTTGAAAAGCACCTCTCTGTGTCCGCTCCAAGACCCCCAAAACACGGACTAAGGAGCTCCAGGATCCCTCCCTGCCTTGAGAAAACAGGCTAGTTCACACTTACATTACGTACACCGACAAAGCCACCTCTTCGGGGCCGCTCCAAGACCCCCAAAACACGGACGCAGCAGCCCCAGCATCTCTCCCTGACATGAGCAAACAGGTTATTTCAGACTTCCATGACATACCCCGGGGAAAAGCACCTCTCTGTGGCCGCTCCAAGACCCCCAAAACACGGACTAAGGAGCTCCAGGATCCCTCCCTGCCTTGAGAAAACAGGCTAGTTCACACTTACATTACGTACACCGACAAAGCCACCTCTTCGGGGCCGCTCCAAGACCCCCAAAACACAGACGCAGCAGCCCCAGCATCTCTCCCTGACATGAGCAAACAGGTTATTTCAGACTTCCATGACATACCCCGGGGAAAAGCACCTCTCTGTGGCCGCTCCAAGACCCCCAAAACACGGACTAAGGAGCTCCAGGATCTCTCCCTGACATGCGTACTTCCAGAACCTCGCACACCTTGGGTCCCCGGGCCCCCGAACTTAAGCACTCCCCCACGGACTAAACCAAGATGATCACACCCTCAAGAATCTCGTGCCCCTGGGAATCTTAAAGGGGGGTCTACTTTGCGGTGCTTTGCCGTCCGCCCATCGGCACCCATAGTCGGCCTTCTTCACAGCAGCAGCACCCAACCTCCATGGAGGATTTTGCTCGTGCCCCTGGCTACACTTAAAGGGGGTCTACTTTGCGGTGCTTTGCCGTCCGCCCATCGGCACCCATAGTCGGCCTTCTTCACAGCAGCAGCACCCAACCTCCATGGAGGATTTTGCTCGTGCCCCTGGCTACACTTAAAGGGGGTCTACTTTGCGGTGCTTTGCCGTCCGCCCATCGGCACCCATAGTCGGCCTTCTTCACAGCAGCAGCACCCAACCTCCATGGAGGATTTTGCTCGTGCCCCTGGCTACACTTAAAGGGGGTCTACTTTGCGGTGCTTTGCCGTCCGCCCATCGGCACCCATAGTCGGCCTTCTTCACAGCAGCAGCACCCAACCTCCATGGAGGATTTTGCTCGTGCCCCTGGCTACACTTAAAGGGGGTCTACTTTGCGGTGCTTTGCCGTCCGCCCATCGGCACCCATAGTCGGCCTTCTTCACAGCAGCAGCACCCAACCTCCATGGAGGATTTTGCTCGTGCCCCTGGCTACACTTAAAGGGGGTCTACTTTGCGGTGCTTTGCCGTCCGCCCATCGGCACCCATAGTCGGCCTTCTTCACAGCAGCAGCACCCAACCTCCATGGAGGATTTTGCTCGTGCCCCTGGCTACACTTAAAGGGGGTCTACTTTGCGGTGCTTTGCCGTCCGCCCATCGGCACCCATAGTCGGCCTTCTTCACAGCAGCAGCACCCAACCTCCATGGAGGATTTTGCTCGTGCCCCTGGCTACACTTAAAGGGGGTCTACTTTGCGGTGCTTTGCCGTCCGCCCATCGGCACCCATAGTCGGCCTTCTTCACAGCAGCAGCACCCAACCTCCATGGAGGATTTTGCTCGTGCCCCTGGCTACACTTAAAGGGGGTCTACTTTGCGGTGCTTTGCCGTCCGCCCATCGGCACCCATAGTCGGCCTTCTTCACAGCAGCAGCACCCAACCTCCATGGAGGATTTTGCTCGTGCCCCTGGCTACACTTAAAGGGGGTCTACTTTGCGGTGCTTTGCCGTCCGCCCATCGGCACCCATAGTCGGCCTTCTTCACAGCAGCAGCACCCAACCTCCATGGAGGATTTTGCTCGTGCCCCTGGCTACACTTAAAGGGGGTCTACTTTGCGGTGCTTTGCCGTCCGCCCATCGGCAGCCATAGTCGGCCTTCTTCACAGCAGCAGCACCCAACCTCCATGGAGGATTTTGCTCGTGCCCCTGGCTACACTTAAAGGGGGTCTACTTTGCGGTGCTTTACCGTCCGCCCATCGGCACCCATAGTCGGCCTTATTCACAGCAGCAACACCCAACCTCCAGTGGAGGATGTTATCATGCCCCTGGCAACACTGGTAAACACTGGTAACATATGTCTAGCCGCTGACAGGAACTTGACATCGGAACTTGACATCGCATTTCCATTGAGCGGACTCCCGTACATGGGAAGGGCAAGTCCCACGGTACCTCCGTTCATAAGGCTGACATTTGCCTTACTCTGGTTAGTACACGAGCCGCAGCATTTTGAATCAGCTGAAGCGACTTGACTGACTTCTTGGTACTCCCTGATAATAAAGAGTTACAATAATCCAGCCTAGAAATAACAAATGCATGGACTAGATTCTCTGCATCGTTTTGAGGCAAGATATGCCTGATTTTTGCAATGCTACGTAGATGGAAGTAGGCGGTCCTTTAAATTGATTTTATGTGGGCGTTAAAGGATAAATCCTGATCAAATATAACACCAAGATTCCTTATAGTCTCACTGGAGGCCAAATTAATGCCATCCATAGTTAGTATATCTTTAGATAATCTGTTTCGTAGATTCTTCGGGCCAAGTACAATAACTTCAGTTTTGGTCGTGTTTAACATCAAAAAGTTTAAGGTCATCCACGTTTTTAAGTCCTTAAGGCAGTCTTGAATTTTATTTAGATGATTTCATCAGGCTTGATTGATAAATATAGTTGAGTATCATCCGCATAACAATGAAAGTTTACAGAATGATTCCTTATAATATTGTCTAACGGAAGCATATATAATGTGAACAAAATAGGTCCGAGCACTGAGCCCTGTGGCACTCCATGGCTAACTTTGGTTTGCGTGGAAGATTCATCGTTAAAACGTGCAAACTGAGAGCGTTCAGATAGATAGGACCTAAACCAGCCTACATCAGTTCCCTGTATGCCAACTAAGTGCTCTAGTCTTTGCAATAGGATATCATGGTCGATAGTATCAAATGCAGCACTGAGATCGAGCAAAACAAGAATAGAGACAAGTCCCTTGTCTGAGGCTATTAGAATATCATTTGTGACTTTAACCAGAGCTGTCTCTGTGCTATGATGTGTTCTAAAGCCAGCCTGAAAATCTTCAAATAAATCATTGTTTTTTAAGTAATCACACAACTGTTTTGCGACCGCTTTCTCAAGAATTTTTGAGAGGAACGGAAGATTAGAAATAGGTCTATAGTTGGCTAAAACCTCTGGATCGAGGTTGTGCTTTTTAAGAAGCGGTTTTATCACTGCTACTTTGAATGATTGTGGAACATAGCCTGATAATAAAGACATATTCATAATATTTAATAAAGAAGTGCTAATTAATGGAAAAACTTCCTTCAACAGCTTATTTGGAATTGGGTCTAACATGCACGTTGATGGTTTAGAAGAGAGAATCATTGAATGTAATTGTTCAAGGTTTATGGCTGAAAAGAATTCTAGTTTACTATCTAGTGTAATATTAGAACTTACGTTTCCTGGGAGCTGTTGATAACACTATACTGGTCAAAGGCAAGAGGTCATTAATTTTGTTTCTAAGAGTAGCAATTTTATCGTTAAAAAAGCACATAAAATCATTACTACTGAGTGCTATGGGAATAGAAGGCTCAATGGAGCTGTGGCTCTCTGTCAGCCTGGCTACAGTGCTGAAAAGAAATGTTGCATTATTCTTATTCTCATCTATTAATGAAGAGTAGTAGGCTGCTCTCGCTTTACGCAGTGCTTTCTTATATTCATTGAGAGTAATATGCCAAATTAAACGAGATTCTTCAAGTTTAGTGGAACGCCATATCCTTTCAAGTTGTCTAGACTTTTGCTTTATTTTTTCGGGTTTCGGCATTATGCCATGGAGCTAATCTATGTTGTTTTATTTTCTTCTTTTTCAAAGGAGCAACAGAGTCTAATTTTATTCGCAGCGCATCTATAGCACTATCAACAACATGATCAATTTGGGGTGGTGTACATTTTGTATAAGTTTCCTCCCCTACATGCAGACATGCTATCGAGTTAAGTATTGGTGGAATCTCTTCCTTAAATGTGGCTATAGCACTAACAGATAGGTTTCTGCTGCAAGAGCTTTTGACTAATGCTTTGTAGTCTAGTAACAGTACTTCAAAAGTTACTAAGAAATGGTCGGATAAAGCAGGATTATGCGGTTCGACTAATAGTTGCTCAATTTCAATACCATAAGTCAGAACAAGGTCGAGAGTGATTATAGCAGTGGGTTGGTTTATTTACACTCTGACAGAAACCAACAGAATCTAATATAGAGTTAAATGCAACAGTAAGGCTATTTTTATCATCGTCAACATGAATATTAAAGTCACCTACGATAATTACTTTGTCTGTTTTAAGAACCAAAGTTGATAAAAAGGACCTGGTGCACGATACACCGTAACAAATAAGATTGGCTGCAAAGTTTTCCAGGTTGGATGCGTAAGACTAAAAACGAGGCTTTCAAAAGAGGTATAATTTAATTTTGGTTTAGTATTGATAAGTAAACTTGAGTCAAAGATTGCTGCAACTCCACCTCCTCGGCCCGTGCCTCGAGCAATATGAGTGTTGATATGGCTGGGTGGAGTGGCCTCATTTATGCTGACATATTCTTCATGTCTCAACCAAGTTTCAGTGAGACAGCATATATCAATATTATAATCTGATATTAAATCATTTACCAATATTGCTTTAGATGCTAGAGATCTTATGTTTAAGAGACCACATTTAATCTTCCTGTTTTGTTGCACTGTAGTAGTTGTTACATTTACTTTTATTAGGTTATTATGTATTACACCTCTATTAGGTTTTACCTTAAATTGTCCTTGGGCAGACACACACACCGCTAATATTGGGTATTTTATTGGGTTCGGGATTCCTATGGGTGACTGCCTAGGAGAGAGCGCAGAGAAGCGTGTAAGACTGCGACTCTGCCTCCTGGTCTCAACTCCAGTTTGTCATGGATTAAGTCCACAAAGCCCTGAAATGTTTGCCGAAATGAGATCAACACCGGCTCCTGCCCGGTCCCCTGAGAGCTGTGGCCTTCGCCCCACCTCAAACTCTGCCTTGCCCCCGGGCCGTCCGCCCGAGAACCCCTTTTTGAACTCTGCCTTGCCCCCGGGCCGTCCGCCCGAGAACCCCTCCTTGAACTCTGCCTTGCCCCCGGGCCGTCCGCCCGAGTCCCCCTTTTTGAACTTTGCCTTGCCCCCGGGCCGTCCGCCCGAGATCCCTTCCTGGTCCTCTGCTGTGCTCCTGGGCGGTCAGCTCAGTCCCGTCCTCCTGACCCCCTCCACCCACCCTGGTGGCCTAGTGATACGTCCCTCCTCTGGACCCCCTCCACCCACCCTGCTTGAGGTTTTGGACTTTTGTGTTCTTTTTTTGGGACGTCTGGGATCCGTCCCTTGAGGGGGGGGTACTGTCACGATCTGTCTTTATGGTGTCTTGTCTAGATCTATTTTTGGTTTTCTGTCTGCGTTTTGTCTTGTTTAAATCTGTCTGTTGTTCCCTGTCGTTAGTTTCCCTGGTGTGTCTAATTTAACCGATTGTGTTCACCTGGTGTCCCTGTGTTTTCTCCTCCCTCCTCACCTGTGTCTTGTTTGTATGATTAGTCTTGTGTGTATTTAAGTTCTGTTTTTTCTGTCTGTCTTTGTCGGTTCGTCTTGTGTATTGGCTTGTCCTCGGTGAGTGTTTATATAGCCTTGAAATAAAGGAATTATTTTTACTTTAATCTGCATTTGGGTCCTACCTGCTTCACACACCGTAACAGTTTCTAACCTATTGTCCCTCAGAGATGATGCCAATTATTTTGGTTGCAGCTTGTAAGATAACAATAACATCGCAATAGTGTCAGTCTGAAACATGTGTGCAGCGTCTTAATTGTCACACACCCGAAAAGGAATTTGAGAAGGAAATAAAATCTGCAATTGATTCATCCAGGGTATCCACCCAGACACACTGCCTAACTTCAGATCTGTGAACTCTCATGGACATGGAAGGCCATAACTGGCTGAAGGCGGAACTGAAAAAAGTAAATATTGGTCCAGTATGCAAGACATGATTGTCCAGAAGGTAAGTCAGTGAGGGTCTGAGGTATCAAATAAGCATCAAACCATCCAAACTAGGTTTCTTCTCCTGACGCAACTATTCATGCTTTGAATATAATTGACCAACTGTTGAATATAACAGTGAGTTTGGAAAATATAAGACAACAGAAATAAGGTAAAACATTTAAATAGTACTTATGCATTGTTTTAGCTCTTGTCTCTAGCTATTGCTTGAGCATGTATGTTAACGCTAATACGTTTGTTAACTGGTTACTTACTGTGTTATGGGTATTTGATATCAACTTGGACTCCATTTGCACTTGGAGCTCGCCGGCCGACATATTCTGGACAATTGAAACCAAATGAAAACAAAATGTTATACTTAATCCCAGGGGCGCGGGAAGGGGGGTGCTGAGGGCACTGCAGCACCCCCTAGCTGCAGGCAGGCGGAGCGGAGCTCCCCTGTCTGCACATTTATTTTAATTTTATATTTATTTCATTTCATTGTGCCTGAGATTATATTTTATATGATATATTATTTAAATGATAATTTAAAACTATATGATAAATTATTTTGCTTCAGGGAAGAAAAATTAAAAATAATTGTTTTTGTTCGTTTTTAGTCGGCTACTTTTAACGTGACGTACAACAACACAAGTCTTGGAATTTGTTCTCTCTACAAACGCTAAATCTGCTAAATCATATGCATAATCTGTATATGTATCAATATCATGTTTGTGGTATTTTAATTATTATGTTATGGTTATAGCTGCTGCAGCCGTGCATAATCTGTGTAATACGTAGCCAATAAATTCCACATTGTTGGTAAAATAATATTTTACATCTTTGTAGTGTGTGTGCTAGTGCTTTTGTGCGTGCTCTATAGTAGCCGTAATAGTGTTCACTGGAGTCCGTGTGTGTGTGTGTGTGTGTGTGTGTGTGTGCGTGTGTGTGTGTGTGTGTGTGTGTGTGTGTGTGTGTGTGTGTGTGTGTGTGTGTGTGTGTGTGTGTGGTTTTGCCCCCGTAATTAGCACATCGGACAGCACCTCAACACCCTGATAGAGATTTTGTAGGGACAACTGGTCCGCTTTTCAAATCTCCGCGCGTCCCTAACAAGCTGGTTATCATACAGGAAGGAATCCAGAACATACAAGTATCCGTTAAAAAACAATAATCTATTTTAATGGTAATATAACAATGCAATACAATCAATACATTACCATACAAAGCCATATCATATCATGCGTAATGTCAGGAGTATGCCTACTCCTGGCCCTTGTTCACAGGCTGCCACGACCTTCCGGTCCAGGCGGCGCGAGATGAGAGAGACAGAACAAAAAGCTGAATAGGCTTTCATACCAACAGATATAGGAAAGGGTGGAGTTTACTCAACCTCCACACACACACCCCCACCCCCCCACATTCCAGAGACCTCAGATGTGTCTTAAAAGGATATTTCTTTGCTTCCAAAGATAACACAAATATTTCAGCTCTCATATCTCCAACTTCTGGTTACACAGAATTAGTAATTACACCCACACATATACCATTCAAGATATGTAGACTTCCCTGAAACATGACATGCTAGAGATCTTAAGCAGAATATACTCTTCCCCCACCTAGCACCATGTCCTGCATACATACACCTCCCCCACAGGGCAATACACCCTGTTTACTCTAAACAGCCCTTGTTTAGAGCCATTTTAGTCCTCACCTTTATGTAAGGATAAAACAGAGAAATCAATATAAAACACAAACACAAGTATTGTTTGAACAGTATTCACTTAACTGCTACTATTGATAATTACCAGAGAAACTCAAGGGACCTCTTTTAATATCTGGAAATTGCAACAAGACTTTCTGCCATTTCAAATGTAACACACTTCTTAAATATCAGATGCTGCAATCCCCCTTTTGCACTCTTTTAAAAGAGTGCAACTTACACAAGGCACTTGAAACATAACTATTGTCATTCCTCTCCAATATCGTATAAATCCATCAGAAACTGAGATCCAAAGTATTTGAAATCGTGAAGGAACAGAACATCACTTCCCATGGCAGTGAAGGAACCATGAGGGGGCAGCTGAGTGCTAAGAAGCAGTCTCCTGGTGGTGATTCATCAGCCCGCCTGCCTGCCCGCCCCCCCCCCCCCGAAGGAATAGCCCACAACGACAGCTGATAGGGAGGGGGAGATGCGGCTTTCCCTTCACGGGTG
The DNA here is from genome assembly GCF_902827115.2 of Pseudochaenichthys georgianus. NCBI lineage: Eukaryota > Metazoa > Chordata > Actinopteri > Perciformes > Channichthyidae > Pseudochaenichthys > Pseudochaenichthys georgianus. Next base: position 42,176,922 of record NC_047518.2, on the reverse strand, counting down.
GAACTGATCAGAGAGAAGTAGACTCCTCTGCTGCCTCGACAAGTCCCCCAGCCCACTGCCAGCCGCTTCCAAGTCGTCTGCTGCATGGATGTCCTCGAGGTCCTTCTCCTCCAGTCCGCTGATGACAGCATCCGTGTCGACCTCCATGACGAGACCCAGACCCTGGTCCTAGCAGGTGGTTTCCCCACCGCACACTGGCTCCCGTGGTACGAGCTGTCCCCCTTTCCTCCTATGCGGACGGCCTGAGAGATCCGCTGGGTCACTCGGTCGGGGCCGGAGAGCCTGGGGTTGATCCACTTTGTCCCGATGACCTTCAGCCTCCTGCGTCTCGGGTCCCCCTTTTGGCGTCAACAACCTGTGTGGAGAAATCTGATACAAATCCCTCAAGCCTACGCTCCGGGCTCTGGGGCCCTCAGCTGTTTGACCCACCACTGCGTGGCCACTTGGAGCCTGTTGGTGGGGTGTCTTAAAACAACAGACGTCTGTGAACAGGTTTTCTAAATTAATTGTGCAGCTTCAGAATCTTAATACTTGGACTGTGCCAACTAAATAAGAACCCCAACATCTTTAGGTAAACTAAATAACATATTTCAATCGCTCTGAATTTCTGACAAGCATCTGTGTTTATTTTTTAAATGAAATCCTTGAGATCCCATTAAAAATCTAAATATGATTTGAACTGCTAAGGTTTCTGGTAAAGAAACACACTAATGTTATGGATTCAAAAACAACCAAAATCACAATACTAACAAAGTGAATGGCTTCCTGGGGATACTGCTTTTACCCGTCAGTGCTTAGATATTATCCCGCTGAAAAAATGAATACAGAATTCCAACAAACTGTCATCAAATGTCTTTCTATTATAAATGTAGATGAAATGTATATCCCCATAATGACCTAAACTGTTACGATGTGTGAAGCAGGTAGGACCCAAATGCAGATTTACGTGAAATTCCTTTATTTCAAGGCTATAAGGACAATGACAGAACAGAACACTCACCGTGGACAAGCCAATACACAAGACAACCCGACAAAGAGAGACAGAAAACACAGAACTTAAATACACCCAGGACTAATCACATAAACACGAGACAGGTGAGGAGGGAGGAGAAAACACATAGGTACCAGGTGAACACAATTGGGTAATCAGAGAGGGAAACAGACAGAAAGCAAACAGGCAGGAAACGGGGGTGAACACTTTACAAAATAAAATAGGAAACCCAAAGATAGAAAAGGACACGAAAAATACTAACACAGACAAATCCTAACACTAAACAATAAAGTCTATGGCTCTTACTTCTTTACCAGACTAGTTACATGATGTTGTTTAAATTACATTGTGTCTCATTACATTACTATGTTTTAGCTTTAACTGTAATATGTTCTTTCTACATTTCAAACCTCAGTTACTTTAATACCTGTTGAAACATTAGTTGAAATATTACTCACAGGTCAGCTTCTTCAGTATTCCATTCTGGACTTACATCTCTCTGGTAGCCCCTTGGCCACTGATTCTTTATCTGTGTTATCTGCTATAACTCAATCAATATTAGAGACATGTCAACATTCATCAAACAGCATCTTATCCCCAGATATGGAGCAGGTCAATTCTAAAACTGTCAATCAATGGTCAGATTGAACAATCGAGTTGGGGCAGCCGGTTCTTTTCAGTCCCTAAATGTACATTGTGAAGTTTACACTCCCCCTTTTTTACACATTAACTCATGTGTAAATAAAATCCTGTATGGGAAGAAAACCTTCAGGTCATAATGGATTATAAGACAATACCAAACATTTTTCCCAAATGTACATCCATTATTTCCACAGTAAACACTTCAGTGAAATGAAGTGTTTCTCTCCATCTTTCAGTCCTAAAAGAAACAGAATCTTCATGTTTTAGTTTGAGTTTCACATTCTGCAAACTGCCACCTCCTGTGGGAGTGAAATATCATCAAGCAGATTAGAAACGGGTCACCTGTGCGGTTTCCCCTTTTGTGGAATTTTTAGGAAAACTCTCATTTCACACATTATTATCACACAAAAATAATGTGTTAGTCCAAAAACATGCTTGATTAGTCATTGTTTTAAATCATGCAGTTGCACTGATCAGATGCAGACATACACTCACTCACACTGTCAGGTTGTAAAGTCAGGTTTGGTCAGGTACACCTCAGAGTCAGTCATTGACAGTGCCTTCCCAAGTTACCCTGTCAGTCAGGGTCAAAGGTCAGTTGGTCTCAGTCTTTGTGGCCATGTGTCATGCTCTGCAAAGATGTTCCAGCACAGGCCAGCATCCTCCGTCTATAAACATCTGTATATATGGAGCGCCATCATTTATTAATTCACAATTACAACTATAATGTTCAAGATATCTCCAACCCCTCATTACTGTTTCCCACATTCCCTGAAAAGTGTCTAGCCAAAAAAAATGTCACTTCCTTAGAGTACTACTACTACTACTGCAATTCATTTACACCTAATTAGTATTAAAATGACTAATAGATCTATTTCAGAAACTTGTGTACATCACTATTATCTTGTGTCAAAACATTACTAGGATCTGTAAAGCTCTGCTCTCTATGTATTCCATAACTCATTCTATTCATTTATCTTCAATTCTGGTGCACTTAAAGAACAATGTTACCCTCTTTAACAGTGCGTGGAACCCTGGGTGTCCGAACATGCAACAATTACTCCCTACTTTATCAAGGATTTAAAAACAGAAGTCCTTTCGTATGTCCATCCGAAAGCCCTCCTATGGTAATAACTATGCCACAATGGTGAAACCAGTACCTCAAATTGAAATACTATATTTAGTTTAGAACTAGCTTTCCCTTCAACATGACCTATATAAATACATATTTGTCTGATCTTATAGAGCTGTTACTAAAACTCTCCCTTTGAACTGATCAATACTGTAACAAATTAAAACACTACCAAATTCACACTACAATAATTTGTAAACATGATGAAAAGATTGAAGAATATGGTTCTACTCTGTACTCCTAACTCCAAAACACCCACTACTTAAAGTCTAGTGCATACTTCCATCAAGCCCCCCCCCTTTTCTATCAGTGTGTTTTTAGAATGATTTTTCACTTCACTTTAATAGTTTTCCTCTTTACCGCTATTTTTAATTTACCAATTGATTAATTTATGGTTAATACATCTTCTTATCTTCACTTATTTATCAAGTCAATTCAA